>NW_011351342.1:400366-412463 GCF_000735185.1 Notothenia coriiceps | reverse complement strand
GGGAGGGGCTTGCATAGGGGAGGGGGTTGGCAGGGAAACGGGGTTCAGGGGGAGTAGAAGAATTGGGAGGGATGAAACCCTCTTTAATGGTCACACATGCAGAGCACACAGCACACACAGTGAAATGTGTTCTCTAATTTTAACCCATCCTAGTACCAGGAGTCTAGTACTAGGAGTAGTGCGCAGCTATTGTACAGCGTCCGGGGAGTGAGGGGGGAAAGGGGATGTCCGGTGCCTTGCTCAAGGGCACCACGGCAGGGCAGGAGATGAACTGGGACCCCTCCAAGTAGAAGTCCACACTCCAAATGTAGGTCTGGTCGGGGACTTGAACCGGCGACCCTACGGCTCACAGTCCAAGCCCCTACTGACTGCCATAGATTTAGTCCCTAATTTTGCTCTAAAAGTGCACCAGATTGATGCATTTAACTTCAACATTTAAAAAAAAATCTTCCCGGAGGAGCTTGCCCCCGGACCCCCCTAGAGGAGGTGAGGTCCACCACCTGCCCACACCCCTGTTTAATGGTCTCACCCACATTGAGGATGCTTCCTACGCCCATGTTTTATTCCATGTGTCAAGTCAGGCAAATTGGGTCAAAATGTTATTGCATCAATGATCTGTTAACATTAAAATCACTAAATATATGCTGCAACTATTTTTGCTCTAGGCAACTCAAGGGCTCAGGTAATGTGATTACTATATGAATAATGGTCCAAAATAACATAAAATGCATAGGGTTTTTTGTTAAGTAACATACTCTCGTCGCCGGACCAGCCGATACATGCCGCGCATTAAGTGGGCCTGTCTGTCAATTAATCCCCGGGCCACTTTTTCCCTCCAGTCCGCCCCTGACTCTACATAATAATGACCATACCACCAAACACAGATTAAAACTAAAGTAACGAGCCTGTTTTAGAAATCTAAGAAGTAGAAAGTAAAGGTATTTCTGTTAAAAATGTAAGAAGTAAAAGTAAAAAGCCATTAGAAAATAAGTAGTGGAGTAAAGTACTGAACAGAAAAATGTAGGCTACTTAAGTAGGCCTACAGTAACAAAGTATTTGTACTGCACTACTTCCCTCTGAGTGGAAAAAGTAATTTCAAGTCATTATTGTCATTTTCTTTAAATAATAATAATTTTAAATGATTTACAAATTGTTTGGAAATATATAATAGTTAATAAATAATGCATGATCATTAAATAATTATTTTTCAATGTATTTTACAGTAGTAACATTTGTGTGTGTGTGTGTGTGTGTGCGCGTGCGTGCATGTGTGTGCGCTTGGGGGATTAGACAAAAAGAGAGTAATAAATGACAAAATAATAATTAAAATTAAATGAGTAACAATATAATAGTCATATATCCTAGGAAGGGGGGACCTATAAATAGTAGCATGACCTTAAAGAAGTAGAAAGGGGTGGTGGGTGAAATCGGATTGAGGATTATTAATTACATTTATCAATGAATGGGTTCCAGATTGCATCAATATCATTGGTTTGGGTTTTTCATGCCTGCAGATAATTTTTCCATTGAAATGTATTCTATTTATATAAAAAAAGAAAAGTATTATTTTGAAACTCTACTGTATGTAATTTGTCTTTGTTCTGTTTGAGTGCAACTTTCACATGGTGAACTCAGAGATGTAGAACTTTCTAAAATCACAAAAAACCCTAAAACCACCGTTAAGTCTTGTTTTCAAATAGGTCTGATTTTCTGTGCACTGAACGGTTGTTTCACCAAAACCAGAGACGACAGATGATTTCACCCTCTCTGGTGACTGCTGTAGTTTAATGGTTGATTCCTCTGAAGCCTCACGTGTGCTTGGCCCCAGACTCCTTCCAGAAATGTGTCCCTGTGTCTCCCTCTCTGCCTCCCAACAGTCTGAATGGAGGAGGAGGGAGAGTAAACTGCCCGGAAACAAGGTTTGACTTCTAAAGCCTTTTTCACAAAATCACAATGCACAACAAACGGCCAACTGTTGTTTCATGTAGACAATAAGGTCCTCTTAATCTGATCATATTTTATTATATTAAAATTGAAATTAGATTACAAAACAGATTTAAATGTTTTGTCATTACATGAAGTTCATTTAACCAGAAGTGCAAAAATCAGTTGACTGCAGAGTAATTTATAGGATAAAATATTGAATAATTAGAGTGTATAAACACACAGTAGGATTATAACATAAGAAATAAACAGAATAGCAGCATCTAGTGTGGTGTATATCGCGGAGAAGATGATATTCTAGTATAATGCCACTATCATGAAAATGCTACCCAGGAAATGGCAGACAACTTTGGCAAAGATATTTTTAGCAAAAGTTGCTAATCTGCCATGAAATGTAACGTGAGCTCTGATTGGCTACAGTGTAAGGGGAAATTGTTGTCTGGTTGCTTGTGTCCGTGCTCTTGAGGCGTTAGAAAACGAAGTTGCTGTTACATCTTACAGAAGATCATAAACAGTGTCATACAATACTCCAGAGAGCACCTAAACCATGAGAGTCTGTAAGTAGGAAAGTCAACATTGATACATTTATAGTAATGTACCTTAACTATTTCTTAAAACAATGTCTGTCTGTGATGAATCTCAAAGATGTAGGTCATAGAATATCTAATATTGAAAGTCTTTACCTACCATTAGATAACGTTGTTTTCTTTTATGAATATGTGCTACATTAAGGTATAAATTCATCCATTTTCCTTTATGTGCGTGTTATTTGATTCATGCCTCTTGTTTATTGTCCTGTTTTAAATACTGTTTTAAATGAATGCCTTCTTATAATTTTCAGAAGTCTAAAACAGATTAGTGATTCTCAAAGTTCATTAAGATGAACAAAGAGGGAGTTCAATGTTCAAACCCCTTTAGTTACTTCCATGACTAGAAGTATTGTGCCATGCTACTTGCTAATAAGTATAAAAAAATGCAGGATTTTAAAACAAATTTCCCTGTTTTCTGTTGCTAATTATAAAACGTTTCCATCTTTTCAACCTCCAATCGTGTTTCTCACAGAAGAAAATGTACACTACACGTGTTGTCTAACAGGAGTGAGCACAGGGTTGAGGTATGTTCTAACACCATCTGTCACAATCTGTCTCATCTTTATGGAGCCTTTTCTTTCATGTGCACTCACTTCTCGTCAATTTAAACGGGTGACAGACAGTATGGAAAGAGCTCCTGCCTGTGCTTGTGCTTTCCTGGAAAATATTCACGAGTATCTGATGAGTAGTGTGTTCAATGTTTTAATGAAGCAAGAAAACTCCCCTGGTTTGTTTGATGATGATATAACTTTTATTTTTGTTAAAACTTTCTCAATTTTAATTTAGCATTTTCCATTATTTTTTAACGATACATACAGAAGGCACTTACAAAAACAAGTTAAATTACAGATGCTGTTATTATAAACATTACATTAATGATTAAAAAAACATAACAGAATGCAAAAGACAATAAATGACAGCACCATTGGCAACGTTCGAACAGTACATCTCAAAGTAAAAAGGTTGCAATGATTTGAAATCTACAGTACAATAGAAACTTATTAATGTATTAATGCCCGAGCTATGCTTTTAGGTATAACTTAATCATCAAGATAAAAAGTGTAAAAACTCAACTGTTTTGTCATTATTTTTCACTAGTCAGAGGTTTGTTTAATTTACATTATTAGGCTTTGTGGTTTCAGCTCTGTGCAATTCCTGGTACATCTCTATTAGACGAGTGGCCTCCCTCTGTCCTGAGAGCAAAGCACCATGGGTAGTGGAATAGTATTTTCTGTGGGTGGCCTCTCCAGCGAACAGGACCTGTAGAGGCTGAGGAAGGAGGGGGAGGAGGGGAGGAAAGAACAAAGATTTGAGAAGAAGAAAAACCAGATTCAAAACAAGAGCCGTCAATGTCATCCTGACATATTTCCCTGGCCTCTCACGATTTTCTATTTCCATCACTGATTCCCTTGTTAGTGCTCCGCGTGTAGGAGGCTGCTGCAACTTTCCTGAGGCGTTAAGGTTTAGTTTGACAGGGTTGAAGGACGTCAGCGAAGGGGTCATGCTGTTCCTTCAACAGTGTCAAGTGAGCACACAAACATCCCCTCCCCTTCCCTCCCAGCCCCTTCACCCAGACTGCATCAGGTTTCGTGTTCTAGACTGCTGACCAGGACACAGGCTTCACCCCCCACCCCNAAAATAACTCTCAGAATAACGTTATTAGCACATTTGACAACTTAAGGACCAAATAGACTACCCAGTATGAACATTTGTATAGCCCTTATTAAAAACCTTAGGTCCTTAAGTTGTCAAATGTGCTAATAACGTTATTCTGAGAGTTATTTTCCTTGGCATTATGAACGTGCATCTGAGAGTGGGAGCTCGGGGGGCAGGGCTTAAGGGGCAACTCAACTGCGCATGCTCAATGAGCGCACATACGGGTACTTCTACCCTGACAGCCAGGCATGACGGGTAATCTGTGACGTTTCGCTCTCTCAAAAGTTGGGCCATTTTGTCCTCATGTTTCCAGTTCTTATTATACATCCATGGTGGGGACTGACACATTTCTTGAGCCGATACCGTGTGGACGAAATACTTTTTTGATATCGAATTCGGTTAGTTTTCGTTTTCGTCTCCGTGTAGATGCAGCCTTAAACACGAGTATCTGTACTTCTACTTGAGTAAAGGATGTGTGAACTTTTGCCATCTCTGTTTCCACTACACTTGTAAAAAATGTAATCACATTAATTTGGTTCCCCCAAATACGAAATAGTTGCCTTGTCACGTACTGCTGCTGTCGAGTAAGGAGTAAAGCTTTGTGAAGCTTGTGGCTTTTTAAAATTCAACATTAATTCCTTGTTATTTTTCATGACACGTGAAACCATGTACAGGAGCCTGAACGTTGCCTAACAAACCCTCAGCTCTTGTGAAACAGGTTAACAGTGTGTCACCTTACCTGCTACTGTTCCACATAATTTGATTGAAATAGTCTATCTTTATATAGTTAGAAACTTACTAACACTTACTTAATTATGCCGTCAAATGTGAATAGCCTACTACGCATACATACAAATAAATGTATTCAACTACACACCTGTACATTTTTGTCAATGCTTCTTGCAATATCATTGTGACAAAAATATGTCCACAGACAGGAATATCAATTTACAAAATTACTTCAGGAACATATTATGCCATGATGACACACAGAAACAAAAGGTGAAAACAAAGCAGCGTTTATGTTGAAAACAAGGCTTGGTAGGGAAGGCTTGATGGTAAAGAGCGAGCCATTGTTTTCGCAATGTGTTTCACCTGTGCTTTTCCTGCCAAGACAGTTAAAAATGTCAGACAACAAAGATCCAGGAACCAGGCTCAGAGAAGTTTGATCAGTGATATTTTCCGGCGCGCTTTGTACTAATGCCGCATCTATCTGTAATGATACAGTCAATGGTCTTAGCTGCAGGACAGAGAAAGGCTTAATTAAAGACATGTATTATAACAACAACAAATTCTCACTTACAACTGCTGGTATTCATCATATTGTTAGTTTTGGTCTTACTTTCTCAGTTTTTGAGACCTTTTTCTCTTAGATACAGTGACCAAATTACATTTCATTGATGCTGCTAAAAGCATTTACAGCTTTACTTAATTCTACCTCTGTGGATAAATGCTAAATTTGACCACATGCAATGTTTTTCGCCCTTTTGTACCCCAGCATTGTCCCAAGATATTCTTACAATGTGCTGCTGGGAAAATGATGCTTAATTAATTCCAGAAAAAACTTTTCCTTCAGGACAAAACTTCATGTGTATAATCCACAGAAATAACTGTGAACTGGTGTTAATGGTACAATAAATGATGTTATAAAGTAGCTTAAATGCACAACAAATACAATTTAAAGCAATTTTATTAATGACAACGAATTAGTGAAAATGAGTAAGACATTTCCATCTATTGCAGTCATCGCAGAAGGCTGATCATCTTTTGGGAAAGTAATTTTCAGCGACAGATTGTATGTTTGTCGTCATACCAACACGGATGAAGTTCAAGGGTCATACATGTCGATGGCAGTGAAAAATAAAATAAATAAATTACAAACTGCACACTTAACTGCCCAGATAAGTGTTGAGGTAATGTGTAAAATACTATTCAGATGAACGGGCAGAGTACAATCATTCATACATAAAATATGTACAGAGGTACATGAACACTCAGACACTGTTTTTCAATTGCACAGTATGACACATGGAACTTTAACAGAGGAACTTGAATAAAATTATGAAATAAAATGAGAATGAGGAAGCACCACGGTTTATAAGTGATGCTTCAGTTTCTGAATCAAAATAAATAGATAATAAATTATTTTGCTTTATATTTGGAGAGACAGAGGATGGAGATGTATGCCAGGAGCATAAGGTCATATTGGCAATGAACCTAAAAAAGCACTTGAATGGAGTGGATTTGGTTTCCATCTTTAACTTCCCAACCGATGAGAGGAGAGATGGTGTTAGAGAAAAGAGGCTAACTGTCCTTTTGTTCAGTCGCGTTCATATGTATTTCCGAAATCTTCCTTCCATGAAACCAGCGTCGTTTCCGACTGAGCCGATGACCGACGGGCCGATAAAGTATCCAGGATAAAAAGTGCATCATATTTTGTCAAATACTGAGAAACATTAAAACAGCAATCTTATAATAAACATCTGAAATATCTATTTTTTTTCTCACTAGTGCAACAACAGACTGGATCAAATAAAAAGAAACCTGCAGGCAATCAAAGCTTTTTAAACATCTAAATATTTTCTTCACAGTAGCAGAACAGTTAAGAAGGCAACTTAATGATTGATGCTTGAACACAAACATGCCAACATTATACACATCGCTCTTTTTTAAAGAAATAAATAGCTGAATTATCCTCTTCTTAAATAATTTCCATCTCTATATGACTCTGATGCACATTTAATATAAAGTATCTAATACACAACTGCAATTTCAACACTACTGTTATACATAATATAATTCTCTATGGTTATCGTTCATTCACTTTGGAGAGAAAATGCTTACAGAATGAAGACCTGTAAACTCTTTCCACTCATAAGTATGACCTTAATATTATATAACATCAAATGTTGGTCCTTTTTTTCCTCCTCGTTTTCTTCTTTTTTTACAAATAGTATGTACAGAGTAGCTGACAGCGAAGGCAGGATTGTCTAAAACTTAAAATCAACAAGTGCTTTGTGTTTTCTCTATTGTGTCACAGACCCATTTCCCTCAGATGAGTCAGTAGCAGTGTAGGATAATAATATGTAGGACTGGAAAAACATGAAGAAATGAAACCCATGACTGTTCTCACACCTGGAACAGCTTCACTCCAATAAGCAGCTAGACCGTTTCTCATAATAGGGAAGCAGTGACCGCAAAAACATCAGCTCTCCTCATCAGTTTCTCATTTAAAGGTCTCTTATTATGCAAAAATCCACTTTTATACATAAACATGTGTCCCCTCTGTGTAAAGAGATTCTAAAAGTTTCTCTCTTGTTGTCCTGATCCATTTATATAAAAACCTGTCTGAAAATGAGCTGATCAGATTTTGTCACAATGTTTTTTCGGGTTGTGTAACCATTAGCCAATGACTAACCGCGGTAACACCCACCCACCTTATCACCTGATTCTCCATTGTGTTTTTTTTAACCAATCATTCTCAGACGGGCTTAGGGAGGCATTAATTTGCATTTTAAGCTTCAAAACAGAATCAGTTCTTTGGAAACAGAGCTGAACCGGTTTATGACATGCTACAATTCATGATCAGTTTGGTATTTTGAGTCAAACACTTCAGAGACCTGTATATATCTGAGACCTATATCGTTGTAAAAGAGTATAATAGGGGACCATTAAAGAGTTCTCGTGACAAACTCCTGCTCTGCTGCTCTCTCTGTGTTTTGTAGCAACAAAGGTATGCAAGGGTAAAATGAACAACTTGTTAAGCAACAGGCGGTAAGTATGTAGCAAGGGAAGAGACGTGATGTTCCCTCTGATGTGTGAATAATTTTTCAGCCGGCTACAAAACTGTGCAGACAATTTCTTAGAAAGCAAAGTGATTGTTAGCTCCAGTGATTGAGTATTGCACTTATATAATGTTTTGGGTCTTGCAAGAGATTGATTCATAAAAAAGAATCAATGCAGCAGGGAAGATAAATCCTGACTTTTGGTCCCCAGTAAAGGTCAAGCTCCAACAAATCCTATACATATTTTTTTCTATGGACCCTCGATGCCGTGTGTGTAGACGTTTCTTTCCTACATGCTTCCCCCTGTAATTCAGATTTCTGTGCTATAAATGTTTTCCAAAGCTGAGATAAGCACACACGAAGCTCCTGATCCAGAAGACATTGGACAGCTGTTTTACCAGGCTGGTTGGTACTCTTTGTGAATAGTAAACTAATGATGTGAAAAATAGTTGAAACCCCTCTTTAGGTTATCTGCAGCACATAGGAGCGCACACTAAGTGTCACCTCATTAAGTATTGCCACTCATACTTATTGACAATTTCTGCAACGTTGGATAAACTCAATTGTTTGCACCAAAATCAAACTGCTAATTTGAAGGTGAAGACTAATCTGTTGGTTTGGAGTTCTGCAAAGTAGTAAAGGTGATAAATGTTCCTCGCTGCTAAGAGTACAAGGTGTCATATCACACCAGCTGGCTGTTGGCTGTGTAACCGTGTGGAAAAACCAGCAGAGGGAGCCAGAGGATCTCAGCTGAATATAAGTGAGGATTGATCAGCGCCACTGTTAATAGGAATGGCACTGTTTAGGATGGTGAAGTATGAAATTCACATGACATATAAACACCGTAACACCTGTGAAACCCTTATGTTGAGTTACTGCTGCTTAAACTCAAATCAAACTGATTTGAAGAGATTACACATCTGCCCTACTGTACATGGTCCCTCTTCCCTCATTAATGGCACATTGGAGAAAACGCTCACTGGAATGAGGACAGACAATTGTAACAAATGGCGCCAGTTTTTGAAATTCATCGTGGATCATTCTTCCAGTCTTAGTAAAGAACAGCATCAGATACTTCGTCCTGTTCAGAGTTACTACAACCATCAAAGAAACACTGAGTCCAGGTTTGTGACATGACGCTGTTCACACGAGGAAGCAAAGAGGATGATTAGAAGAGAGTAAATGCATCGCAGCCATGCAAATGGCTAAAAAGACTGTCAAGGTGTGTGTGTGTGTGTGTGTGTGTGTGTGTGTGTGTGTGTGTGTGTGTGTGTGTGTGTGTGTGTGTGTGTGTGTCCTTGCTCTCTCCGCTGTGCCTGGAGCTGGAGCAGCATGTTTCTGTCCGGGGTGGAAGCAGTAGGCTAAGTGTTGAAAGTTGTCCTGTTTTAACACACAGCATTGTAGGGCAGGCAGAATGGGAAACCATGTATCCAATCCTCGAGAGACACGCAAACATGAAGCTCCTGTCTCAAGTCAACATCTTTTGAGGAGATCTATTTTTCTACAACTCCTGCCATTCACTCACTCGATTTATATATACCTCTGCAGAAAGTTTTAATGTGCTCGTGCCCACAAGCTGTTGCTGTTGAAGGTCTTGAGTACATGTCAGGCATGGTGTAGATGCAGGCAGCTGAAAACAGCGCTGTCACCTGGCTCCAGGAGTTTCAATAAAGGGCCCTGGCTCTGTGCAGCGACATTATCCATTTTATGGTGAAAGCAGGAGAGGACTGAGAAAGAGGACGCTGACAGTTTGTTGGATATGTGGAGTCTGTGAGCTGTAAAGCAGGCCCTTTATGTGATATCATTGTCATTGTTAATTCAAAATAAGCCTCTTGACTCGTTTTTAGTCTTAGCAAAACACGAAGGAGACATTGATTTCCCCTTACTGTAGTAGTGAATGAGTTATTTCAGTTTGAACTTTGTCCTTGTGGAGGATGCACATTGAGCCTCTGTCCTGGTGATCCTCTTCTGTTGTTTCTGTCTGTGCTGCAGACGTATTCAACCCCATGGAGCGGGCTCAAAACAGCTGGGTCGTGTTGATTGACTTGAGCCAAGATGGCGCCTCGCCAAGACTCGAAGAAGAATCTGCACAAAATATGTTAGCAGAGACTGTCTGCTTTCACGTGGAGGATTTTGGAGAAACCGGGTCTCTTCTTCAGAGCCTAAGAGAAGGAGGGACAGGAGGACACCAGCAGGTCATTATCTCAATGTGATATTTTTAGTATCTGACGTTAAAGAATGCTTTCCCCCTGTTGTCATCATACTTTTTTATTTCCCTCCATTAGCAGGTGTACAATACCTTGTGTGCGACAGAAAGCTAGTTTAAAGTGGACCTATCATGCTATATTTGAAACATATATTGTAGGGCCATACCTATATAAAACATGTCTGTGAAGTTTTTTTTTCAAAATACCAAACAGATCATGCATTTTAGCCATGCCTCATTTCGCTCTATTTGCTCTTTTCCAGCCCTGTTTTTGCAAGGGCTGATTCTGCTTTTGTGGCAGACTACAGCGCCACTCACAGGCCTGGCATATGTACTACAGCATCTCCAGCGCTTTCGAGCGGTCTCTCATTCCCCTGATAGGTGGAGAGTTGCCCATATAGGCGGAGCTCCTTGTTTCTGACGTCGGAGATATTTCAAATCTGGATCAGTCTATAATCAGCTCCGTTGCAGCCCCGTTTTTAGAGATTTGGGTATGGAGGAAAAGAGAGAGGGTTGTGTTTTCTGACACTTGGTGAGTTCCCTGACACACCGGGGACACATATTCATGTATAAAAGACGTACAAAAGTGCCTTTTGCATGATAGGTCCCCTTTAAGGAGGTACAGGACTCCCTTCAAAAATGGACCATTAAACCTTTGGGGAGAACTTAAGCTTCCTTTTCAGAGCAAACTTAAAAAGGGAGGGATAAATATAAATCAATGCCTGTTTGCAGCTTTTTGAGTGGTTACCTAACGGCTGTGAGCAACCCCACTGTATTGAGTGTTATAACCAAGAGGAACACACTGTAAACTGACTCATAAAAACAAAACATAAATAAAACCAGGGATTTCACAGCTCTTATATCTCTGTTTGTGTGTGGTCGGCTATGAGAATGACCCGAGCCTCTCACATAAGCCTTTTCTCAGTGAGTTAGCACCAGCACATCCAAAACCAGCCAGCACTGGGAATTCAAAGATTGAGTCATGTTTTAAACTGTGTGTAGTCATGGTACAAATATAGATGTATTTAATCCTCTGAACAGGAACTCGTCCAGCTGTAGTGCATATAGTGCTGCAAAAATCCAAGGACATGTTGGGTTAAAAGAAGAAGGTGTACAGTAGAACAGAGCTAACCTGCCTGTTAGTCAACACTGCGCTCAACGGTGTAGTTACAGTTTATTTGTGCTTTGAGGCGAAATGTGCACACAAAATATCGTAATCATTTTTATGGACTTACAACTCATTGGAAAACTGAACGTTGAGCACAATTTGGAATTTAGAGCAAAACTCATACAACTTGGAAACATTTTTCTTCACGGACACTTAAAGGTGGGGTAGGTAAGTTTCAGAAACCGGCTCGAGATACACTTTTTGTTATATTCCATGGAATGCTCTTAACATCCCGATAGCAATGAATATCTTAAGTGCTTTGACAAAAAATCCATAAAAAAATGTCATCTGTGGAAGCCGTAATACTGTAAAAACTACAACCAATCCGTTTAGCCGGGTATCTCGTGCCCTCATTGGGCGTGCCGTCATTGGGCGTGCATTGCAGCAGTACTTCAATGACTCGCCAGCAACAGGCAGCCACTTTCACCATGGCAGAGTTAGGTTCAACATCGTCTACTGGTCGCAAAAGAAAAAATGTAACGGAGCAAATTAAGAACAAAAAGAAAGTGGAAACTAGGAGAAGTCCAACCAGAGTCAATATCGGAGTTGCTTTGGCTGTGTAGTATTGCTAACCTAGATGTGTTTAGCTTTGCCTGATATGTAACGTTACTGCAGCCAGCCTGCTCTCGCGGAGGAGGTGCTCTGTAAGGAAGTCAGAAAGAAGGGGCGGATTCCTTTTGGCTGTGTACTTTCAAATTGTAGTGCACTCGAGCCGGTTTCTGAAACGTACCTACCCCACCTTTAAATA
>NW_011351342.1:385766-400321 GCF_000735185.1 Notothenia coriiceps | reverse complement strand
AGGGCTTCATACTCCACTACCCCACCCCCCCATTGACATTCGCGAGACAGAGGGCTTCATGGGAACTTTGAGGGGAGCCAGAAGTTGGAGTACCAAACACCGCTGCCAAAATCTCACGCTGAACTCTGTTCAAAACTTGAGAGCCCTGATAATCTGTGGAGTCTCAGCTTTAATCGTAAACTTGTATGTGCAGTTACGATAAATTCTGCGCCAAGTGTGTTAGCTGTTAGCTGAGATTCTTCCCGTTAATCTGGTACGACACATTAATATGTTTTTAAAAATATTAAGATGCCTTGAGACACAGTTTCGTGAAAAAACACCCCGCAGCCCCCTCCACTGGGGGCTCTCGGGCTTAACAATTGTTTAAAAGATATGGTTAGTTCTACAATACTTTATTGATTCATTGCATGCAGTTTGTTTTATATTAAAATTAGACTGTCTCTTCTCCCTGCACGTTGTTTTACCCTAAGTTGTCCACATTAAGATACTAATATGGAGTACAAAATTGAACACTGTGATACATCATTGATTTAGCGTTTGGAGTTTTCTAAATGAGGACATTAGAGGTGCAGGTTGGATGTCTGTACTCGAGGTGTGACTGAAGTATTTCTGAGTCCCTGCTGGAGATCTCAGACACATGGCGGTGTTGCAAAGCTCTGACTAACACAACTGTCATCCCCAGTTGGTTTGTGAATGTGTTTCCTCTCATGACGTCACACAGAACCAGGCCTTCCCCATTGAATCATTGATGGCACGACACACACACACACACACACACACACGCACACGCACACGCACACGCACACGCACACACACACACACACACACTCATAACCTTCTGTGTTATCGTTATCAATAGCTCCTCATCTTCGATAAAGGTCTTGATCTCAAGTGTGTAACATTTTTCATGATTTGTCTACGTTGACCTCAACAGATATTTATTCATTTATTGCATCCGTCAATTTCAATGTTTAACTTTATTTGCATTTAAAATAGATTAAAGAAAATAAAATGAATATATTATGGCTTAAAGGTGGGGTATTTAATTTATTTCAGAAAAACTTTTTGTTATATTCCATGGAATGCTCTTAACATCCCGATAGCAATGAATATATGAAATGCTTTGACAATAAATCCATAAAAAAAAATTCACCTGTGGAAGCCGTGGCGCTGTAAAAAGCAAGACCAATCATTTTAGCCGGCCCGCTAAAATGATTGGATGGCCTACCTGCCTGTCAGCTTTCCATCTGTGCACAAACTTATCTCGTGCCCTCATTGGTCATGTTCTTGTGTGTTGGAGGAGGGGCTCTGTAAGGAAGTCTGAAGGAAGTGGCAGATTTTTTCCGGTTGTGTATTTGCACTCGAGCTGGTTTCTCTAAAATTACATACCCCACCTTTAATGTATGATAGTAATACAGTTATGAAATGCACAGATCTAATCTTAATATATATAAGCTTTCATCTTTAATTTTACGAGTCAGTTATGTTCAGACCTTTCAACTCAGCATTGAAGCTGTGTCTAAACAGCCTCTAATGATGCATCTCTGTCAGAATCAGGACATCACGTTAAAATGTTCACGTGCAAAGTCAACACATGATTTGATTTGCACATTAGGGATCAACAAAAGTAAGATGACAGCCTAAAATCCTTATTAGCTTTTGCTAATCATGAGCTTCTCATTATTGGGATTTCATATCATTATTACTTCTTGCTATTGATTAACTGTTGTAAAACATTCAAGCTGTTTTCATCAGGTTACTGCTTTAAAACCAGCTCATCAAACTGTAATGCATCTCAGTTTATCATTGACCCAGTTTAGATTGTTGAAACCATAAACACGTCGCTTTGTTACAATTTTACTTCATTTTGAATTCATATTTGTGGCATAAAATGCATCCCATCTTCTGTGAATCCTTTCCCCCTGAAAGTACTGCTATGTGTTACCTGCAGTATCATTTGTGATTCTCTTGCATTTTTACCGCTAAAATGATGAATGCACAAGTTCCCACTCTTCTTATTATGCAGAGAGAAGGAGGAAGGGGCACTAATGTTGCAGAAATGGAAAAGAGAAAGAAGATGCCCTACTTTTTCAGACTTCTCATTACTTGTATATTGGCTCGGGTGTTATTTAAAGTAATATACCATGTGTAAAAAAGCTTCACCCATTCTACTTTATATCTTCTGAAATGCAGCTGTTTCTAGAGTGTCAAACGATCAATATCTGTGGTTTATTATGGTTTCAGAAGTGCATCCACTACTGTCAGATGAAATACCTTAATATTGTTTTCCTCAGTGTGCTGAAGGGAATGAAGTCTCTACAGAAACGTATTATCAGAAGTATCAAATGAACAGCAATGGATTAGAGCGGGTGTGATGACGATGAGAGCGCATATTGTTTGTTTTCTGAATACAAAATATTATTAATAGACCCCTTCAAACACAAACCTTTTTCCTAATTGGGTTGTTAAAAGCAGAGATTGTGTTACGTAACAAACAGATGTTATTAAAGTTCAACTTTTGTAAAATTCTCTTGTTTGATTCGAAGATCAATACAATCTTTCTTTAATATAAAGCCACAGCTTAGCTTAGCATGAGTTAGCCTAGCCTAAGTCTTTGCTGCTTGGCACTGCCTTTTTAATCAATTACATTTTGGACCATTTGTTGATATATTGCACCATACTGAAACTGCACTGTAATCACCTCCTCATTCATCTTTTTTATTCTTTTTGATTGTGTGTATCTTCTTTTTGCAAATATTTTTCTTAAGTTCCTCTTTATAATGCATTGTGTTTAACATGTTTAACTTCAGTCGTGGTAACATTTAAAAGTCTTTATAGTCTTAAAGGGAACGTTTTTAAGTCTTTGTGCTAAGCTAAGCTAAACCACATGTTATAGCTCCTTATTTAAAAGATGACAGTTTGATCATTCTTCTAATCCAACCCTCTGCATTAAGGCGTATACACGTGTTTCCTTTAATGTCAAACTGTGCCTTTAAACATTGTTTGAAAGTGATTTTAATAACATATTACATTTATATTATGTTCTGTTTTTGAGTTTCGTTATTTTGATTTCCAGAACGCAGCTTTGCGTGTTATTGGATAATGCTTTGGACCATCATATGTCTGTGTCCTATTATTATTTATAGCACCCTTCCTTTAATTTTCCCACAGAGCATCGGGGCGGATCAAGTCTGTGTCCGGGGGCTCTGGGGGTTACGACAGTGACAGCGTGGAGATGCATCCCATGGAGGACTGCCCCGAGGCGCAGTACTACATGCAGTGCCGGCTGGGGGAGGCGGGCTACGATCGCTCCCCGGGATGTGGGGGGGGCGGGTCGAGGAACTGGGGTCTTCGTAAACAGGCGATCCAGAACTGGCAGCGGCGACCTTACAGGAACAGCACCGAGGGAGATGAGGGGGACATGTCGGACGTGGGCTCTCGGACCACTGAGTCTGAAATGGAGATGTGGGAACAAGACAGGAGAGCTGTGGCTGAAGTGCAGCAGTCGTCCCCCCCCGCCTATTCTCACCACAGTCGGACAGCGTATCGCTCCAACACAGGTAACACACGTGTTATTCTTAGAAGTGTACACACTGACACTCTCTTTCTAAACTTACATCCGGACACATGGGAGCCAGGATTTCACAGAATAAAGGCTCTGTAAAGGATTCCCATGAGAGCAGGGACTGATTTGGATCTAGGTCAGGTTGAGTCGCAGTCAGGCTGCTGGAGCTGTGTCACTGACCAACGCTCCTTCTACAAAGTTTGGATCAGACATGAGCTATATGGTAATCATGGAGGAAAGAGGCCCTGCATCTGCTCCAGTGTGTAGACACAACAATGTAAACATTTAATGAAAAGACTCTGAGCTTTCACAAACACTGCAACAAATGTTTTTTGCAGAGTATGTTTTTCCAATTCACGAGTCTTAGGATGTGGCAGTCGTTGATACCCTTTTCCCTAGTTTATTTGAGCTGAATGTCACCTGAGTTGATTGAAGGGTTATTCAGATCACCTGTAGCTCCTAATTAAGAACTGATAACAGCTTGGTGCATTCCCCATGTCGGCCAATCAGAGTGTGAGGTGGAGAATTCAACTGTGATCGCATTTTGATCCTTCCTTTACCAAATGCAAACCACCTATTTTCCAATCAAAATATGTGTTTAGTTATTATTAAAGAGGCGTGTTTTTATCATTAAAAATACTAATGTATTATAATTAAAGAGACATTTGTTAGTCATCAAATAGTTATTTATTGTAATTGAATAGAAATGTTTCAAAATCTAATCAAATCAAATGTATTTATATAGCCCAATGACTCAAATTACACATCCGTCCTAAGAACCTAGCATCGTTCATTATTATTGAGTAGGTATTTTTAACTGTGAAGACACTGAGTGAGAATTTTTTCTCCAAGTAAACTGAGTATTTCTTTTTGTGTTATTTAACATGTCGTTTGCTTGTGCCACAAACCTGAAACCCATAGAACAACTGTATTAGAGAGCTATCAAGGGTTTTGACGGAAAGCCAAAATCATACCACCACTGTACCATCCTTGAAAAACCCAATTTCTTGAGTTTTGACCATTTTAATTCTTTTAAAAGTAAGCGTTTTTTTATAAATGTTTATATGGACTGGCCCCCTCCCTTAGGGGAATTCATCCAGAAAAAAAAAAACAGGATGCTGCACTAGGTCAGAAACCAGAGGAGAATGTGGAGTCCACCGTAAACGGACCACTTTTGGACAAAATGTCCTCTCCATTAAACGCAGCTCATTGTGGAATAGCCTCCCAACTGAGATACGGGATTGTCCCATTCTCAATAGCTTCAAAGGTCAACTCAAAGAATGGATGAGAAACAAAAAGGACGTGCAATCACCACTAAATGCACTTTATGCATCTCTTGTATAATCTTTTGCACTTCATATGTCGTTGCTGCTATAGTGTACTGCCATGTGGTAAATACTTGTGTGTGCTGCTCTTGCTCTTTTGCATAACATGTATTTAGTTTTTGCTATGTTTACAAATGTCATGTTCTTATATGTTGTATGTCAGGGATTATGGTGGAAATTAGCTCAAAGCTAAAATCCAGCATATTTACACTTGAAGCATTATTTGTCTAAAGTGTCCATTAAAGGTGGGGTAGGTAATTTTGAAGAAACCAGCTCGTGTGCGCTAGAATTTGAAAATACACAACCGGAAAAAATCTGCCACTTCCTTATAGAGCCCCTCCTCCAACACACACAAACGCGCACATGACCAATGAGGGCACAAGATAAGTTTGTGCACAGATGGAAGGCTGACAGGCAGGTAGGCCATCCAGTTATTTTAGCCGGGCCGGCTAAAATGACTGGTCGTGCTTTTTACAGTGCTTCGGCTTCCACAGATGATATTTTTTGATGTATTTATTGTCAAAGCATTTCATATATTCATTGCTATCGGGATGTTAAGAGCATTCCATGGAATATAACAAAAAGTGTTTCTGAAGTGAATTACCTACCCCACCTTTAATGTGCATTGTCCCTATTCAAATAAACGATTAAATGAAAAAAAAATGAAATGTCCAGCATTGCTTGGAATCAATTACAAGTTGCTACTAAATAAAACCAAAGGGAATATATTTAATTAAAAAAAACTCAGTATAGGGAGTATTAATCCTGCTAATTGGCATGTAACCTAATAGGATCCATCTTGACTTAAGTACTTACAATTTGATTTAACCAGCTGAAATCCTTTTTTCATGAGGTGTTAACACTATTTGGTTTAACACAAGTATGAGCGCTGTTTGCTTGTGCACATTTCTTCTGATCCAGCACAGATTGTGCTTCTCTCTGTTAACTTCCGGCGCTGCCAAGCTCCTTGAACTCACTGCTGCTGCCCTCCATTTTTACTCACCTGCTGTCGGGCTTACTCTAAATACTAGGTTAACCGAGGCAGTCTGGGAAAATGGGCCAGAGCCCTATTACAAACTGGGATGCACTGCTATGACTGACTGCCCCATTAACTCAAAGGTTTTCTCACGAAACACTCAACATGTTTCTGGCATTCCTTCTCTCTGACGTAGATCTCCTTATCGGGAGAGTCCCTGCCAGGTTGTATCAGATGGTGTGTATCGACAAGCACACAGTTTCTTCTCAGCATGAAACACACAGCTCGGCTTTTTTAGTGCATTTGGCAGTCTTGAGCGTAGGTGGTGTGTGTGTGAGAGAGAAAGAAAGACAGAGTGAGAGTGTAAGGAATGGTTCATAGCCCTGATGGTTTCTTCCAAGGCCAAAGATGAAATGAGTCATCTAGGAGCAATCTTGCTGGGAGGAATACGACGAGCTCGGATTGGACACGCTGTATCAGCCAATAGATAGTAATAGAGAGAATGAAAAGATGGAAAGGAGAAGAGGAATTATGTAATCTCATTTAGCGGTTTGTTGAAGGTTGGCGCCACCGTGTGACAGAATATCTTTTGAACATTTGTATGTGACATTCATTTGTTATAAAGGAAATTGGTCGACTGTAATAGGATTAAGATAATTCGATCCTTTTTCTAAATGTGCATTTTTGTGCATTTAGCACTTTGAGCACCAGGAAAAGCGCTATATAAATAACATGTATTATTATTATTATTATAATTATTATTATTTACATAATTAGATCATCCTGATTATAACCAAGTTTATTTGAGTTGCAATTGGTTTGTTTCGCAGTGCTTTACAAAAAAATATCAAAAAGTAAAGAAAAAATTATACAGCAACAATAATATGAGGAACATTCCAATAAATGATAACCTTAAAAAAAAAGAAGGTATTTCCCTTCCTTCAAAGACATCTTATAGAAATTGAACAAAAAACTAAAACATTTAATACATCTTGAGAAACTTTTGAATTCAAGTCTAATGATGATAAAGGATTTGTATATATATATATTTCTGTCTTTTTCTCCCCACAGGTCGGTCCGATGGGGTCTACAACAAGCCTTGCCGCCATGAAAAGAGCCCGTCCAAATCCAACGAGGTGATCAGTCCAGAGATCCTGAAGATGCGTGCAGCTCTCTTCTGCATCTTCACCTACCTGGACACTAAGACCCTGCTGAGAGCTGCGGAGGTCTGCAGAGACTGGAAGTTTGTGGCCCGGCACCCGGCCGTGTGGACCAGAGTGCTGCTGGAGAACGCCCGCATCTCTTCCAAGGTGCATAGTGAATATATAGATACTGTGTCCAGTCTATCAGTAGCTTTATCAAAGCAGCACCATGATTATAGCTTTACTGTTTTAGCTGTGCCTTGTAAAGATTTATTGACTGATCTTCATGTTTCTGCTTCAGTTTCTGAGCACAATGTCTCAGTGGTGTACTCAGACGCACTCCCTCATCCTGCAAAACCTCAAACCAAGACAGCGAGGCAAGAAGGAAACCAAGGAGGAATACCTCAAAAGCACACGGTGAGACACAGAAAGCACACGGTGAGACACAGAAATACACAGGAAGTGACATCTGCTCACACTTTACAATAGAATACCAAGTCACTGTGGGGGACTTATTACTACATTCAGTTTTATTTTAGCTTTGAGAAGCACATTCATGGATAACTATTGAAGTAAGTGACTTACTCAATGACTCCTCAAACAATGATTGATGAGAGAAAGACACCAAGAGGAACATGAGTGATTAAATGCTGATGTTCTTGGGCTGGTTGATGAGGATAAGCATGTCAAAAAAGATTGCATTTCCTGAAAGAAGACAGGAAGACATTTGATATGAGTGGCTAACTGTTTTGTGTGAATGTATTACAGCTTAAATCTTCCTGCTTATATTCCATCACACACTGGAGGAATATTTTATCTTGTGCTATAAATGGTAAAAGTGCTGTTCTGAAGGCCAGGAGAATTACTCTCGCTGATCTGTCTCTGTCTGTCTTTTTCTGTTGACCTTCCCCCACGTTTCCATATAAGTGGCTGTCTGGAGGAAGGTCTGGAGGCGTTGTTAAAGGCCACAGGAAGTAACCTTCTGATACTGAAGATTTCACACTGCCCCAACCTGCTGACCGACCGCTCCCTCTGGCTGGCCAGCTGCTACTGCCGGGCCCTGCAGGCGGTGACCTACAGGTAACCAGGACGACCAGGTCCCCCCCGCACACATATCACAGTGGTGCCTGAGTTACTTTAACAAGTCCATGAGTTTTGACTAAGGTTTGTGCTGTACAGATAAAGTGTCATATATATGCAAAACAAACACAAACTTTGGTCACATATTTTGCTCCAGAAGTGCTACGGATCCAGTTGGCCAGGAGGTGATCTGGGCTCTTGGAGCAGGTTGCAGAGACATCATCTCCCTACAGGTGGCGCCACTACACCCATGGTAATTAACAGAGCAAAACAATCTACCTCTTATGATCAATACAGATACGTTCTACACTAAACAAAAATATAAACGCAACACTTTTGTTTTTGCTCCCATTTTTCATGAGATGAACTCAAAGATCTAAAACATTTTCTACATACACAAAATAACCATTTCTCTCAAATATTGTTCACAAATCTGAAAAGATCTGTGATAGTGAGCACTTCTCCTTTGCCGAGATAATCCATCCCACCTCACAGGTGTGGCATATCAAGATGCTGATTAGACAGCATGATTATTGCACAGGTGTGCCTTAGGCTGGCCACAATAAAAGGCCACTCTGAAACGTGCATTTTTGCTTTATTGGGGGGGTCTGGGGGGTCCGAAAACCAGTCAGTATCTGGTGTGAGGGTTAGGGTTAGGATAATGTTGTGAATCGAGTGGCCCGTGGTGGTGGTGGGGTTATGGTATGGGCAGGCGTATGTTACGGAGGTCAACAATTACCTCAATATGATTATGATTTATATGATGTTAGTTATATATATATAGACCTAAGTAAAGAAGAGGTGACCCCACACTTCGACTATCAGCGTTTCGTTCTGGGGAAGTTGTGTGTATATGTTTATTTATCTTTTGTAGAATTTATTGATTGTGATGGTCATTGTCTTAATAAAAATATCCTCCTTGTTAGGGAAGATATGATAAAAGACTCTCAACAATAAAAGAAATGATAGTGCTGATTCAACTTTCAATTGACAAACAAATGATGTCTCTCTGTTGGTGAAGTTCTTAAAAAAACTACATAAAAAAAATTAACCTCGCCCCACGAGTGGGCTAATTCTGAAAAAAAACCTATTAAGAAAATGAAATTAAGGGTACTGTTAAGACCGAAGCTAACCGTGTATCGGAAAGTTAATGTTACTGTTACACTAAGTACTTAATATTTGTTCAACTTTGTTCAGTTTAGTATAAATGCATCGCTCCGGTCGGGATTACGGTGTAGTCGGCGGGTGTCGCTCTCGAGGCTCCAACGCCAGGTTGTAGACGGTTAGCGACGTCCGTCGCCAATGAGCTTTGCGCGCCCTAAACGACCGATGTTCTTTTTATGTATACTATCAGCAGGTACAAGTCGAGTAAATTTTTATGAATTACAGTAAGTAATTGATGTGACTTGTTTTTATATTTTGCGTGTGAAAACAAAAACGAGGGTAAAAAGTTTCTAGATTTTGTATATATGTGTTTTATATTGGTAAGAGAGTTTATAACGAGTGTTTAGACTTTTTTAGACACTATCACTCGTAAGAGGAGAACGGCTTATATTAGGTAGGTTGGAGTGTCCACACCGTATTTAGTTCTACGCTAATCTGTTCGTACTAATAACGTGTCAACCACGAATCCGCCCGGTGTTATTTTCTGGTGAGACTTGTGTACCGTAAAACGAAATAACCCCCCCAGACCCGTCCAGGGCTTTTTGGTCAGTCATAGACCCACCACTCCAAATCCTAATCCAATCCCAATCCCAGTAAACACCTAGCTCACGGACACANCATGGGATGGTAGACTAAACGCTTTAGGAATCCAAACTACAACATATAATAATTACCCTGTACCAAGAATGATGCAAAACAAGTGAAATTTGACCTTTTAAAAAGGTCAAATTTCACTTGTTTTGCATCATTCTTGGTACAGGGTAATTATTATATGTTGTAGTTTGGATTCCTAAAGCGTTTAGTCTACCATCCCATGATTCAAGGGTGGTTTTCACTATAAGTAATTTTTTTTTTTGGACGGACACTATCATTTACATTTTTTTATTATATTCAATCTAGATTTACTTTAAAATAAAAACATCTATATTGATTCTGACACTTCTACATCCAAATCACAGATGTAACCTTGCTTTGATAAAAAAGATTATTAATTTAACCCTTTTAGAAGGGAAGATATATGGTCATTTGTTCTGGGAATGTCATTTTGGAGCCTGAGATCTGAAAAACAGGCTCAGGGCTTAATAGTTTAAAACTCTCATTAAAAAGCAACAAAGGCCTCAGAGTTACATCTTCTATTTGCTTGTTCAGTCCACCCATCAGCCCATGAACAAGGTGTTCAAGATACAACAATGATACAAACTTTGGAGGAGGCGGGACCAAACATTATGGACACTTTTTTTGTGTGAATCAACTCCTAAAATACTAAATGTATTAATGTAAAACTCATTTGATCATTTCACTTTAAAGAGGAGCCACACTGTGAACCTTCGGAGCACACTCAATGGTGTATCTATGTTACAGAAACCTAATATTTGATTATGTAAAATAGTATAATCTCTGTATTTTAAATGTATTTTAAAGTCAAGCAAGTAGTAACAATGGCACTTCCACATTACATTACATTACACGTTACTTTTATCCAAAGCGACTTACATACTCAATACTGTGGGCAATCCCCACAGGAGCACTTTGGGGTGAAGTGTCTTGCCCAGGGACACAACGACATGCTGACTGCAGTGGGGTTTGAACCTGTTTGAACCCTGATCCGAACACCAACGCACAACCCCCTGCACCACACGCCTCCCTAGTTCCACAGTGTTCATAGTTTTTTTTATGTACTGTGACTGCAAATGCCATGCTTGCAAACATTTCTACACACAGGGCGAAGTTCTTCACCGAAGGCCAGAGGCAGCGAGCACAGTGGATGTTCTTTAAAAGCTCTGCAGCTCCAGGGGTTCTGTTATATTTCCACACAACTGACAGACTGTTTTTCACTGCAGCAGCTCTCCGAGGTAAGAAAGAGGAGGCGCACCAAACCTAATTGTCAGCCGAGAGCCACAAAATCTCCAGCTGGACAAGAAAACCTGCTTTTCCCCCGTGTCTACTTCTAGCAATCCAAACAGAATGATAGACAAACAGGAAGTCTTCCTTTCCTTGTAAGGGTCTACATTATCGTACCATCAAACCTCCTAATAGCAGCGGTGTGAATTTGTTACATTTCAGAGAGGTGAAATCATGTGTTTCTGTAGAATATGCTCACTTACCCCGTGCTCGGAGACGAGCGTCGCTCCGACACTTGGTACATGCCTCTTGTGCTTCCAGAGTTACTTGAGTTTCTCTGGAGAGACAAAAAGATGGACGAAAAAGAGTGATTTTAGTCAAATAAAACAGCTTCGCTAAGCTTTCCAAGGCATGCTCTTGGCTCAAATGCATTCCTCATAGGTATTCCTAAGAAAGCGTTTTGTTTTGACTCAACCTACGTGAGAATTTCAGAGAATTTTAATTGGCATAGTTCATGCCATATAAAGTCTAACGCATTTCTAAAATATAATTAAAACAATACACTTAAAACTAAAGCAAGAGATAAACAGCATTTCATATTAACTCCTACTGAGTTAGCTTTGCTAAAATAATAAATGCTGCTTAACACATTCTCACTGAAATAAATGAAAACAGTAAATAAAAACTAAGAGGATCCTATTATGCTGTAATCATGGGGCACTTCTGTACATTTGACAGCTTAGATATTTAACAAATAATCACAGCTGATATAAACAGCGCAAGCGTACTTCACATTACAGACATTACAACATTGCAGTTTGATCTCACTTCAGTACTTTACAACTGAAGAGTGACAGCATCAGACACAAATCAAAGACATGAATAGACAAACTATTTCCCAACAGGAATTATTGATGATCAGTCACGGAGGAAAAGTTAGGGAAGAAGAAGTGTATCGAGATTGTTGTGATCATTTCTCTCCTGAGGGTGGCAAAAAACAAAAGCTCATCAAATGAACATAAAAAAGAAAGGGATCATTCTCTGAGGGGGCATTAGTGTAATGAGGAAATATCATATCTATTTTATACCTCTCTTTTAGAAAGCTCAGTGGGACGAGGAGTCCTCACAGCAAATGTCATAGAAATCCGGTGTTGATGCTAAACTCAAAACAAAATAAATCATAATTGTGTTCCGTGAATAACTTTTAGAAATGTCATAGAAACCCTGTCATTCCACATCAATATCTTGAGTCCAAAACTGAAATCTTTTTCCTGAAGGTGGCAGTACAGGAAGGGATTTTTGTGAAAGCCTTTTTTCAAATTTTGAGGCGACAGGCGGTCACACAAATCATTTGGAATCCTCAACTCGGGATTATGAATATCCTCAAGAAACTTCCTGGCAGTCTGACTCTAGTAGTAGTAGTAGTAGTAGTTGTTGTGGCAGAAGTAGTACTCCAGGGTTGTTGCTTTTTACCAAAATATTAAAATTACAGATTCACTGACCGTTAAACCCTCACAGTAGCAACACAAAAACCTTCAGCATCCTACAACCTCAAATATTTGGTTGCATCTCTGAAAGCAGGTGGAAATGTTGTATTTGATTGTGGGTGTAAAGCCTGACTCTTGCCTGAGAGCAAAATCCTCCTAGTGACTAATTCATACACCATTTAAAGCTGCCTGTGCATTGAAGTGTAGTGTGTTTACTTGTGTGTGTGAAGTAATGCCAGGTGGAACCAGACTGGGGACGTGCCACAGAGGGAAAATGTGCACAAACCCTGTCACTCCCTCCCTCTCTCTCCCTGTCTCTGTTCCTCTGCTTCTACTCGCACAGCCTGAACCTGGCCAAGTGCCACTGAAAAGGGTCCATCGAGGAAACAGGCAAACACTGTCTCATGGCCAAGAAGCCTGCAGTACAGGCAGAATATGAACAAATCTTCCAGATATAGATGGAAACAAATACATTCTAAAGACGGTAAAACTGTAATCTGGCAACCCAAGCTTGTCTCAAACTCACATCTTTTTCTATTTCTTGGATCTTGTTATCTTCTTTGTTAAAAGTCCTCAACTTCATGAACACTTTTTTCACCTTGGACCTTTTGAAAATAAATCTAGCGAGATTCTTTAGGTCTGTAACATAAAGCCAATGTGATCTAATGGCCAGCCCCCAGCTGCAAAAAATAAGTGATTTTATAAAAGGCTATGAGGAAATTACCATGCTTCTTTCTTTATTAACAACCCCAGTAAACATTTTTCAAATAAGTGTATGGTTTCAATCACTAGTTTTAAGTCTTGATCAAACCAGCATGATGTCCATTTTGTGAAAACAGTCTAATTTGGAGTAAAATAAACTATAAAGCAACATATGGTTATGAAGGGGCTACTCTGTAAAATGAAATCTCGCTGCTACAGTGTGTTTTCAGTCCATGAAAGTTAATTGTAACATTTTGGTTGCCTAAAATGTTCTTGTTCAGCATTGGATGTATTTGCTGCACCCTTTCGTGTCCCTTCTCATCCCTTCTGTATCTCATCCCAAAAAGAAAAGAAAAATGTTGTCGGCCAATACGACGGACCCTAGGCTTCTGAACAGTAGTCCAAAACAATGATGGTTGACATGACGTTTACTTGGTTTACTTCTCATATACAATCTATGGAATAAATGCACAAGAATGCACTTTAGCTGAACTAGAGAGTGAGCAGGAAACAAGACATCCATCTCTTCATCTACTGTCAGTCCTAAAATACCTCTGTGCCTTTAAAAACCTGTCTCCTAGGAGAACTTGATGATGTTGTGACAGAGAGACGGAGAGTGAGGTGGCGAGGGTCGGGGGGGTTACATCTCCAGGCCTCCCTCAGCAGGGCAGCAAGATGCCAACCAGTCTGTGACTCCACACTTGTACTTGTCATGTTGATTATTCACAGTCCTACAAGAACTGGCTGATGTTCAACTCCAGAGAGGAGGAAGTCTAAATCTAGGCAGCAGCGTTTTGGGTCAATCCCAGGTCAAATGACTGAGAAAAAAGTAGATTTTATTATTAATGCTATTTCTGATTTCAGATATCTTAAAATGGGTTGATTACATCGTTATAAAGAGGTTTCACCAACACTATTCCCTGCACTGTGTGAGGAGATAAAGTTATGTCGACAATATCTCTGCACTCATAGTGATCTGAGAAGACATTTACTGAGCATCTCAAATATTAAGCCAAAAGGAAACCAGCCAGTTCCTCTCAGGCAGATCTGTAGCACATTATATCTGATTCAAATTCACGTTGTAGCCTCAAACACGAGCAAGAGCAAGAACTGGTTTCCATGGCAGCACACCGATTTGTGAAATGAAACGGGTCAACCTTTTTTCAAGGGATGTTGGATAATCATTTTTGAATAAGTGACATCTTTAGGAACAGAAAGTGTCTGCTTTTCCATTTTTATTAAAGTGTTATAGTGCAAAAGAAGGGGGGGGGG
>NW_011351342.1:371207-385737 GCF_000735185.1 Notothenia coriiceps | reverse complement strand
ACAGGGAGCCATTGCAGGTTTTGAAGGAAGGGGGTGATGTGGTCTCTGGAGCGGGTGTGGGTGAGGAGGCGGGCAGCGCAGTTCTGGATATATTGCAGTTTATTTAGAATTTTGGATGCTGCTGCAGTAGTCCAGTCTTGAAGTGATGAATGTGTGGATGAGGGTTTCAGCAGCCGGGAAGGAGAGTGAGGGGCGGAGGAGGGCAATGTTTTTTAGACGGAAGAAGGCGGTCCTGGTGATATGGTTTATATGTTTATTGAATTTGAGCTGGCTGTCAAAAATTACTCCAAGGTAGTGAATGTGAGGAGAGGGGGTTGGAGTGGCGTTGACGAGGGTGAGGTCGAAGTTCGGGGTGGTGTTGGTGCGGGATGTGGGTCCGATTATGATAATATCTGATTTCTCGTTGTTCAGTTAAAGGTAGTTTGTTTGCATCCAGGGATTGATTTCTGAGAGACAGTTGGTGAGTGTGGAGTGAGTTGTGGCAGTGATGGTTTTTGTGGAAATGTAGAGTTGGATGTAATCCGCGTAGCAGTGATACTGGAGGTTGTGGCGGCAGATAATTTTTCCAAGGGGAAGGATATAGAGGATGAAAAGGAGAGGACCAAGCACCGAACCCTGGGGGACGCCTTGGGACAGAGGGGCAGTGGAGGAAGTGCAGTTATTGATCAGAGAATTAAGCAAAGATCATTATAAACTTATTTCAAACGCAATACAAGGGAGACAAAGTAAAGATGCACAGTAAGGGTAGAGTGGATAATGATAAGAATTCATTTTCATTTTCATACAAGTATTAAGTATTTTTAAGTGTTTTGGTTTAATCTCCCCTCTCTAATTAGCATTTTTTCCAGACAGCTGTTTTCAGTGATTCAGCTCTATACACTACCTACACAGCGCAAAACTGCAGACAGGCAAAGTTAGTGACCAGCTGTCAGCTGAGAAACATAGTGGAGCATAAAGTAGTCAATATTGGATTGAATTCACCACCATTTTTGAAAAATGCTTAAAAAAAAGAATGTTGCTTTAAGGTTTCAGTCACAGTGAATGGAAACTTTTTTGCAAAGATTTAAAGGTAGGCCAAAGTGGAAGTAAAACATTTAGCTTTAGCACCCAACACTGATAAAGCCCATATGTGCCCTTACTCCCATCTCTATCTGCACTTTGTCCCCAAGAGATCCCTGTTAATACAAGCTTTCCCTATGTGCGAGCTAGATGAGGATATTCTCTTCCTGTTCCAGAAAAGAGAGGAGAGTTTATAATTTCAAGATGATGAGGTGGTTGGAAGAGCTTAAAGCCAAAACACTTCTTGTTTTCTCTGTAAGTTCTCACAGTGAGATGTGTTATCTCCAGCAGTGGAGACAGTGTACAGTAAAAGGTCTCTTTTAATCACTTTACAACCAATCGCATAGAGCCCATTGAGCCCAAAGTAGATAAGAATCATTTTATCTCACATTATGAATAACCAAGAGCCACGCCAAAGAGAAGTAATGGCCACTTCATTTGACTGATTCACTGATTGCTCACTCACAGGTTTGATAGCAGGTGTGCTTTTATTTCTACCCTGCGCTCAAACGCCTAAGAATACTTTTGGAATCATAGTTTTATAATCATTGCCTGAGGATAAGAGTTAAAAAAGTTAACTGCGCCAAACGGCAAACTATTTTTATCCCAGAACGTCCTCATTTTAAAAATAATCACCGAGTGCCGTTACTGTTTTTGGAAGGATTCAGGATTAATCATAATGGTCAGTGGTTATGGATGTTTGACATCAGTTGGACATATCCATCCTGATAAGCAGCTTGGCTTATTTTATGAGAACAAGCCTATTTTAAATTGGAGGGACACAGATTTGATTTCTGCAGTGACGGTCTGATCCTTTAATGGTTCCTGTGGCTTCGTCAAGGTCAGATGTCTGAATTGTCTTGTTAAGCTCTCCTGACTGCATTGCTTTGACAGTAAAGGCTCAGGTTGTTTAAAGGACACAAACAGAGGTACAAGAAAAGCTTCTGGGAATACAGTAAGTCCCTCATAGTTCCAGATTAACAGGCATGAAAAGAACATTTTATGTAAAAGGGGACATGGGGATGTGGGTCAGGTTGTGAGGAAAGTAGAGCTGGAAAAATTATGATTTGTAGATATACAGAAATAAATCTATAACAGTTAGGAATATTGATTAGTTTGTGTGTGGAGCCAAATAAATAAATAAGTGATTGTTCCAGCATCTCCAATATCCGTATGGTGATTATATGTCACCTTTGTTTTCATAGCTTGTTTCTGCTTTCTCCAAGTGGCATTAGCAATGGAAAACGTATCTGCATGTTTATCATATTGTCACTAAGGTAAACAATTACATTTTCCAATTTGGATATTCTTTTGGTTTGTTGCTTGTAGCTGATTTGGACAAACACACACTTGAAGCTGGTTCCAATCAATGCTGACCCTGCTTATATTATTCATAATCCATTCTTAAAGTTATTGATCTACTGTATTATGATGTATGACTCATGTCTGGACATTCAGGATTGCTCATCACTTGACCCTCCACACACATGTTCAGCATCTATCAGTCATACATAGATTTGTTACGATAATGCTGAACAAAATCAATGCAGGGAATACTGGAAGTATACACTGGGTGCAGACAGCTCCTAACACTGTCTGAATTGCTGGTTTGCTTGCCTCTGTATCTCAGTAACACAATGTCCCCTAAAATGACGGGAACTTGGCCCTGCTGTGCCTGCGGCCGTCTAAATATTAAGCTGCTCTCTCACCCGCTATTTTTCTCTTTCTCACCCACTCTGTGTGTTTGTATTGATAATGCTTCTCTGTCACAAAGCCTGTGTGCAAAGTCTCCATGCAAAACAGGCAAAACCATTTGAGCCGAACATGTAAGCTTTCTCCATCAGCGAGTTCCAACAGATCAGCAATTTCCCCCTGATGAGACACATTTACAAATAAGCATTCAAAGAGCGTACCCCCAAATGTAAAGAATGTCCCCTTTAAGGTCCCCTATTATACTGTTTTTCGTCAATATATTATAGGTCTCAGATATATCCAAAACATGTCTCTGAAGAGTTTGGCTCCAAACACCAAACAGATAATTGCATTATCCCATAATCCCCTCTGTTTCAGCCCTGTTTCAAAAGGGCTGATTCTCTGTCTGTTACTTTAGATGAAAATAAGGAGCCACTGCCCACGCCCCTCTGAGAGATATTTGGTTAAAAAAACACAATGGTGCTCAAGGAGGATATTCAGGTGATAAGGTGTGTGTGGGGGGAGGCGCGGGTTACATTGGTTGGTGATTGGCTAATGGTTACACAAGCCAAAACATCGTTATGACATCATAAAGTGGCCAAAATCTGATCAACTCATTTTCAGATTTTAGGTTTTTATATAAATGGATCAGGACAAAAAGTGAGCGAATCTATTTTCCTGAAACTTTCAGAATCTCTTTACACAGAGGGGACACATGGTTATGTATAAAATTCATGAAAGGGGATTTTGCATGATAGGTCCCCTTTAATGTTTCCTCTCTGCCTCTCAGGGAAGTCGCCCAGATCGACCAGTTCCTTCAGGAGACGGCGGCACGAGAAGCCAATGCCAAGGTGCGGCTGCAGCAGTTCATCGAGGAGCTGCTGGACCGGGCGGACCGCGCCGAGAAACAGCTGCAGATCATCAGCAGCTGCGGGACCACGCCCAACGGAAGCCTGGGGCGCTGCAGCCTGCAGAACTCAAAGGGCAACGGACGCCAGGTGAGGATATCCTGACGTGTGTCTTCTGTAGTATCAAAAGGTTGCATTTTACAGAATGCCTTGTGAGATATTTTGTTTCCTGTGTGTTAACGCTTGCTTTTATTTAGGGTATTTAAGACATGTTGTTTTCAGACTGGGTAACAAAAAAGAAAACCATATTTGTACATAACGAGTTTTAAAATGCTGAAGGACTTGGTCACATTGAAATGCTTGATTATAAACAAAGTGATACAAAATGTAGTGGGATGTTTCACACATTTAAATTATTTTGATACGTTAGATTGACATTTGTTTCTCCATAACGCAATATCATCAACTCAGAATTATTTCATACAGTATATATATTTCTTTTTGTGTTTGTTTTACCAGCATAGACACTTCAGAGCTCTCCCACAGTTCTTGAGGGGGCAGCTTCTTTCTTTGAATAGTGCTTAAGCATTTATTATATTGAGTTATGTCCCTGTAATGCAGCACAGGTCGAACCCATAATAGACGTTTGATAAACTGTCTGAACAGCTGCCTGACCCTGAATTATGTGCACACCTTTATTCTGTATGCGTTGGTTAACTCTTTTATTTTTAAGATTTTGGGACATGGAACAGGAATGTGCTCCCATTCAGTCACAGGAGCTTGAGCGAGATTGGCACATTCATGTTGTTTGATGAGATCTGACTTGACATTTCTGTTGCAAAGGTGTCAATGGAGTTGGGGTCACTGCTCTGTGCAGGCCCCCACACTATTGTGAGGGTTATGTCAGAATGAAATTAGAAGCTTAATACCTTCCTGTTTTGCATTCAGCATCACAATTGATAGAGAAGCACTTCAGCAGATGACCTGCTGACCAGGGTACTTACATAAAAAAGCAAGAGATCAACCCCCTGCCTCCAAGCTCTCCACATCTCCATTTGCAGCNAATAAATTCAAAGTGCGTTACATCGCAATAGAAATAATAATAATAATAATAAAGCGTCTTTGAGCACCTGGAAAAGCGCTTTGAAATAAAATGTATTATTATTATTATTATTATTATTTCTATTGCGATGTAACGCACTTTGAATTTATTTTGCAAATAATCTTGACTAGTCTAAAAGAAGGAAAATTATGAAGGATGGTTGAACCTGGTTGTACTGATAATCATATGCTTTGTGCAAAATCAGCTTTTATTTTTTTTCAAAAGAGATGAAGAATATTAACATCCCACACTTTTTAGTGAACTGCTGAAGTGATGAGGTTCCTGATACCGTTATGCAAAAAAAACAAACACTGAATATAGAAGGAAGACAGATGCTGGTTGAAGAAGCGCTCCTATCCAAATAACATGCATTAGCTAACGGCCGCAGCAGATTGATTCATTCGACTGTATATGATGCATCTGATTACGGCACACAATTAACGAGCCCAAGTATCATTTATTTTAATTCAATGATTGGAGCTGTACCTAATGTGGTGTATAATTAAGCAGCCTGAAGCGAAGGTTGCTGCTCTCATTATTCAAGGTAATAAACAGAGAGCAATGACTGAGCATTGTATTTGCTTCAGCCTCCAGTATAATGACATATGGCTGTCTCATATGCTATTAAAAGAGCAGGAAGGTTTGAATGTACAGTACCTCACATTGTGTTTTGGAATCCAAATTGCAATACATTTGTAATTAGTCTTCATTAATTATTCAACGGTATTAGATTTTTGTTTCGTTACTAGAGACAGATGCACCAATCCCACGAGGAGGAACGTTTTGAAGGCAACACAGGAAAGCCTTTCTCTGTGAGTAAGAAATGCATGGATAAAACAGACCGCCTGGCAGCTTAACCGCTGAGCTGAAGAAACCTCACTCAGCGTGGAAATCCTTACGGAGAAGAAGCAAGGGAATCAGGAATTTGATCGAAAGACCAAGGAAGATGTTGAATACTGGGAAAAGGGGGAGAAGAGGGAAAATATGTCTCCTCATTGGATCCCCAGAGACATGCAAATCTGCAGTCCTGTGGAAGCAGAGAGCGCAGGAGGTTTGACAGAGGGATGTGGCTGCTTCCTGTTGTCAATCCTAATTTCAACATGCACACTCAGATGCACACACACACACACACACACACACACACACACACACACACACACACACACACACACACACACACACACACACACACACACACACACACACACACACCTCAGAAAGGAAGCCTCAAGGTGAGAAACATGCCCTCCTGTTTACCCGGACGCTGGGGGAGCGGGATAAAGAAGACCGCCATCTTTTCTCGCTGATGAACACGCAGGTTGTTGAGTCTGTGGCGTGGATCAGAGAAAATGACTCGCCGGTGGTTCCTCGTCTTAATAACCGACATGTGTGTTTGTGGGTGACACAGAATTTGTCTCCTCTCTATCTTCACTTGCATCTCCTCTCCTATAGTCTATTCCTTGTTGTTGTTTTTTTTACACAAATCCTACCATTGTGCCTTTTATACAGAGTTATGACATGATCTTTACTTATTTTATATGAAAACAGCTCAGAAGTGAGAATGAAATCTCAAATGTACCACACTGTCAGCTCTTTGTTAATTCTAGACTCACAGGATTTGTCAGTGTATCTGCTATTCTCTGTATATCTAGTATGTTCAAAATTGAACCAATGGTCTAACCACATTGTGTAAAGATCAAGGGGTTCAAATAAACATTATTATGTGTGAAACAAATCTTTCATTGTGATTAGATTCTCTAAAGCAGGGGTCTCGAATTCAAGGCCCGGGGGCCAAGTCCGGCCCGCGACTTCATTTTATGTGGCCCCGCAAGAGCTTGCAAAGAATATAATACGTTTATTATACGGTTACATGCCACTTTACAGAAGCAGCTTGCTCATAAACTACATGTCCCACAATGCATCTCGTTGTGTGACATGCGCACTGAAGAGACTTGCAATTATTTGCCTTGGCCTTCTGCTTTCAGACGTAATTAATTACTAAGTTATTATCCTATCCGATAATAATCTAATTCAGAGGCAATAATGTAATATAATACATTATTTGATATATATATATTATATATTTATATAGTTACAACCGGCCCTTTGAGTGCAACCTTTAAGCGAATGTGGCCCGCGATGAAATTTAGTTTGACACCCCTGCTCTAAAGGCTACATTAACAACAATGGATATCATTATAGCTGGGAGATGTGTCTGGTGTGTAAATACAGCAATATATTGATGACTAAATCTAAAATAAAAGACCTACAAATATTATTTCACAACGCACCACTTCCCCATAACCACCACCTCCAGGACGTGCATGAGTTTCATCCATTTCCTGCTCCACCAGCACCAGCCTGTGGACTCTGGGGGATCCGCTACTATCTCTTATCTTTGTATCGTTACACACTACGATTGATTTAACATTATATACAACAGCTTAACTCTGAAGCAAACAATAAGCCTCACTAAATCCTTACACAAACACACAGCAGTTGAGATAGGATCAATACCTCCGATTAAAAAAAATAAGGTCATAGTTCCACATTTTAGATTTACCACACATTCCCCTTCAAAGCCAAAACAACAAACACTGGTCCTGTTCCCTGCTGTTTCTCCCCATGATACTAAAATAAAGGGCTTGCTTGCATGAAAGCCATTTAAAATCTGATGCCTTAGTGCTGCTTTAAGTTCTTCGAAATAGAAAAAGGTCCAATCATTTAGACGTTAAAGCTTGCTTACAGAAATGTAGGCGACAGTTATTTATCAAACAAATGAAAATGGGCTTTGTAGACCTCAATATATGTCCCATGCTACTGCATATGCAGAGGGACATAATGAATCCTTAACTGACCATGTTTCATTTGCCTTACACTTAACAGCCATTACAAATAGTCTAGTATAGCAAATACATCCAGCTATAACAGGCGTGATTAATAAGGTATGGATTCACTTTAAATGTTAATTACAATCACTGGTCAGCAGCCTTTCACAGTTGTCATCCTCTCCAGCCATTAATTCAAATATTATTCCTCATTAAAATTTAAACGCAGAGATGATTGACTGAAAGGCCTGTGTGAGGAAGAGGAGGCTGTTGCATGATAAGAGCTTTTCTCAGCTCCAACAAAGGACAGCTGCTCGTGTTTTGACACCTGGATCAAATGGCGATTTTTTTTGTGGTGAGACAGATTCAGGGGGCTACATTGTGTCATCATGTCATAATGTCACACATTTTGTATGCATAGCACGCAGAAGATAAAGGCCGCATGAGGAGATGTGTGCAGAGTTGGCTACATGAGACGGAGATGTGAAGGAGACAAGGATGAAAGGGTGAGAGAAAAGGGATGATGAAAGAGAAAGAGAGGCTGAAATGCATAAAAAGCCTCTCAGAGACAAAAAAAAAAGAAGCCTGACTGGTTTCCAAAGAAACCACTTATCCACATCTTGGCTCTGATCAATCATGGGAGAGTAAATATTTAAACGTGGCTCCAACCAGTCCTATCAAAATGTAAACCCCTTACAAGTGAAAGATGGCCGAATCACCCAGAGATACAACGGCGAGGTGATGGTGTGGAGCATTGACAGAAATGACAGAAATGGCAGGAAAAGGCAACTTGAAATTCAGCTGTCAAAAAAAAACGGAGAATAATTCTGTCCTCTAACTCTTGTTTGCAAATGATGATGGTGCAGCTGGAACAAAATAGGGGAAGAATAAATATGGAAACAAGTAGGGCTGCAGTTTAGGGATGTCAGTCGTGAAAATGCCAAAGAGCCCAATGTGATGTCTTCATATTTCTTTTTTGCCCAAAACTCTGAGATATAATCTTCACAAAAAACTGGCTAAAACCAGAACGTTTTTAGAATGTCGATAATCAGATTTATCTTCTAATAGAGCCTCAGGTTTAACTAACAATTATTTCATTTTAGATTAATCTGTCAATTATTTCCAAATAATAGTTTGATCCTTTCTTTCAGAAAATGTCAGTTATTGGTATAAAATGTCCATCCCAGTTTTAAAACGACTACGGTTATTTTTTTAATGACCACTTTTTCAGTCCAAAATCAAATATACTGTTTTACATAATTGAGAAATGTAATTGTCTGCCCTTTTTGCAAGCAATACTTTGAATTGGTTATAAAAAAACATTTCTGATATTTGTTTTTATTACCAAACAAATCAGTCAGTTGCATATTGACTTGTAGATGTGGCTAAATGTGTCGGCCCTTGTGAATAGACACCAGCATCACTTATTCAGCTCTCTGACAGCTCAACAGTTTGAAAAAAGAGAAAAGAAAATCATGACAGCACTGTCTCAATATCAGCTGTCTACAGAACCACACATATACTGAACCCCAGTTCATCACAGTCCTATCAGCTAACAGTGTAACATGCACTGACAGTCCTAACAAAATGGGAAAGAAGACAGACGAGTCCACTGAAGGACTGGTTAAACTATCCTTCCTGTTCCTCTTTTCCTTCGTGCTCAAAGCTATTCATCCAGCCTCAAGGACACGCATGTCAGTTTCTTCCATCTTATGTTAGAAATAAACAGTCCTCGCTCATAAATCCTGCTCTATCTGAGGGCTAACATGCATGCGCTACATTCTGGGCTATTTAATATCATGCAGAAGCCTTTCTTATTATACGCCACTTCATATCGCTGCTGGAAATCTGGACGCAGTCCGTACTCAGAGTATCATCCTCTATAAGCTGCTTTATATTGTACATTATAGCTGAATAGCTAACTGAGGATATCCAGTCCAAGCAAATGAGCTCTGTAAGTACGTCAGAATGCAGTGTGTCAAAGAATGTTTTGACATTTCAACATATTACACATCAAGAAATAGCGTGGAAGTGTTTGGTGTCGATGCTTTTTTATGACATTGGATCACCAATGTTTAGGAATATTATAAATATTCACTGTGCTTTAACATTTGATTAAAACCCAGGACCTTGAGAACGTCCATCTTCACAGGAGTATTCAAACTAATTACATTCTGAGATGTATTGCAGATCACATTCTTACCCTGATTTCTATTCATTAGAGGGCCTTGGAAGTCCCGCCACGCTAATATTGCACGCTCCCCTCTCTTTTAGAAACTGCCGTTAATGAGGCGAGTTCACTCTCTCTCCACCCTGACAGCTTCGCTTTGCATTCAAGATTGCTGCCCGAGCTTGCTTATCCAGAGGAGGCACAGCGACAGCAAATAGCCAGACTCCTGCATGCTCTGTGGAGCCCGTATAGCCCCCGGCTTTTATATGCTGCACAGGGCACTCTTACTCTATCATAGCTGGTTGTAGGAATAAATCAAGCCTTAGAGTTGTGGTCTACTGCAGTAACTGTGTGTGTGTGTGTGTGTGTGTGTGTGTGTGTGTGTGTGTGTGTGTGTGTGTGTGTGTGTGTGTTGAAAACCTGACAGCAATTGTACTGCTCTCCTCCTCTTCCTCAATACAAAGCCGATGAACAGCTGCACAATTTAATTCAAACATCTGCAATGCTGCATCACTTAGTCCCTGCTCTGTTTGTACAGCACATGAGGAGAGTACAATAAAACCCAATCTGAAGCAACAATGGTAAAACACACAGCCTAATTATCACCTTCCACACACAAAGGACCATGTTAAGCTTCACAAAGGAAGTATTTGTTGTAGTGCTGCATCCAACAATTATTTATATTGTCTTTACTTTTCCAATTATTTTCTCACTTAATTGGTTCCATGTGTTCCAGCCTCTTTGCTTTCTATTATTGCTCTGCACGCTTTTAAATGATCTCAATGACTTTGTAATTTTAATCCCCTTTCTATTCTTTTCAGGGTGACTTTGTAACATCTGTGCAGGGACTCTGAAAAACAGCTTCTTGTCAAACTGTGGCACATTTACAGCAATGCTAATTAATGTGCTCTGCCTATGTTAAATACCTTTTAAATAAAATAAAACACTGTAACACACAACATTATTGCTGTTTTGTGCACTTAATGCTGTCTTCAAATAGCTATTCTTTTCTGATTGACAGACCAAAACTAATGAATAAGAAAAAGAACAGCAGCAAATCATGTTTGTTATCTATGCATTAATGACAATTCTCAAATGATAAATCAATAACTCAAATTGATGCAGAACATTTCATTTAGTCAATTGACTAATAACCTAATTGTTTGAAGTCCAACTGGTTTTAGGGCTGGAGTAATGGTCTTCTCAGATTGCACCGGTCTTAATATGACTATAAAAAACCATGGACAACTCATACAAGCTTTTCCCACAAGAAGACAAACAATTAGGGATTAAAATGAAAGTAGCAGGGTTCATACACTTTTTCACCAATGATTTTAAATGACTTCTCCATGACCTTTATCTCATTTTCCATGACCAAAAAAATGACTCTTTCTCAGCGGTACCACTGAAACATTTTTATTTTAACATGGTAAGCTGGAAAATAAGGTCTGCATATGAAACATGTTGTGCCTATCTAAAACAAATCAAGGCTAACTAGCTCCTACAGACTAGCCACTGTAGACTAGAGGGCGTGATTGTAAAACTCTCTCACCAGCGAAATACCTCGACAGTTAAATGCCATTTTACGTTTCATTACTATACGATACAGTATTTATTATCATTATAGTATTACTATTTCGGCGATTAGATAACATATAAATTATATTTGATGCAACTTTGGTTACATTTCCATGACTTTTCCAAAACTTTGGGAAAAATATTGTTTTCCATAACTTTTCCAGGGCCTGGAATTAGCATTTTGAATTTCCATGGCTTTTCCAGGTTTTTAATGACCGTAGGAACCCTGAAGTAGTGATTATCTGACTGCTACTGGAGCAAACAGTATTATTGTTTGCTTTTCAGCGGGACCCCGCCATCACTTCCATGTATGAAACAGATCACAAACTGAAGATAAAGACCTAAGTTAATCAGAGATATTCTTTAAAATGATACTGGAACAATGATACCACACAATAGCCATGCTAGAGATTAAAATACTTTCATTGAAAGTCAACAACAAACCCTGCTGTGCCATCAAGCAAATGTAAATTGCTGGAAAGATTAAGACATTATTCGACATATTTCTGAGACAGACACAATATGAGGCTGTTTTCATACTTTGTGAGTGTGCAGCACGCTGAATGACGGAGATAACCGTCCCATCATTTTTCATTTCTCCTCCGGCTCCGGTTTCTGCTGATTACAGCTGCTCTCATTTATTGCAGCCGCTATCAAATCACTTAACAGCCGTGCTTGACAGACTCTGTTATTCATTTAGTTATGACTGCTACAGTCTAGTGTGATGTTTATCACTAAGTGTTTGCAGTGACTGTTACAGAGTGAGCATGGTGTGCATTTTTGTGTGTTGTTGTTTGTGTTGTGTACAAACTAAACTGCAGCCTGACATTATAATGAAGAAAATCGAACAGCATCTGAGGCGTCTTGTATGCTCTTCATACTTATTTACAGCAAGTGTAGAATAAATGATAAGGGTTGTGTCGTATTTTCAGCTAGTGGGAGCTTTCTCTGGTTGCATAGCAACACATAGAGAGGTGACTGGCATGTTTAGCATTTGACAACACTGATGTGCAACATGAGGCGTACATTTCTCCTTGAAGGAGTTTCTGCGACTTTGTGCGAAGTCACTCGACATTATCAAAGGTTGTTCAAAGAATCAGCTGAGTGTATGGCAACCATGTTTATCCAATCGGCTGCTCTGTGTCTGTTAACTTCTGCTCAGTCATCAACCCTGCTGAACATTCACCGGCTCTGATGCTCTTTTTCCACCTCAGACCTACTCTGTGTTTAAGAGTCTGAAAGAGCTTACTGTTTGACTGCCAGCCTCTCCTCTGAGTTTGTAATGTGAGTGTGTGCTGTGTGTGTACTGTGTGTGTGTGTGTGTGTGTGCTGTGTGTGTGCTGTGTGTGTGTGTGTGTGTGTGTGTGTGTGTGTGGTGTGTGTGTGGTGTGTGTGTGTGTGTGTGTGTGTGTGTGTGTGTGTGTGTGTGTGTGTAGTGTGTGTGTGTGTGTGTGTGTGTGTGTGTGTGTGTGTGTGTGTGTGTGTGTGTGTGTGTGTGTGTGTGTGTGTGTGTGTGTGTGTGTGTCTGACTGGGCTGCAGGCATGACTAGGAGGCAGTCGCTGAGCCGGGGCAGGGTATGCCCTTCCCAGTCTGACGCTGCCACGTTTGGGATGCACTACCACAGCTAACCTTTACAACCGAGGGGCGGGACTTAATTAAAGAAAAGCACACTTGTCTTCTGCTCTTTCGACCGGATGAAACACTGTTTTGTATCTTACCATCACAAGATCAGCCAGTGCAACTTCTGTTACAAGTTCAGCTGTCTCTGCAGGGATGGGAAAAATAGAAGGATTTTGTAACATTGACAGACAACAAAGAGACACTTTGAGTCAGCTCTAACCTGCAGGATCCAAGAGGAACGACTACATGTGTTCATATGTATTGTCAATTACTGCAGCATCACTGAACGCACGCTATCTCAAGAGCAGTGAAACTTAATGGACGACGCTCAAAACAATTAGTTGATTAACCTTATCAACAAACAACACATTATTGCCTGATAAAAGTTGTTTCTCTTTCTCTGATTTTTGCGACTGGGAAATAAAATGTGGATGCTTTAGAGCCGCTGGACGGCCTTTAACGTGAGAATCACTACAACGGTAAAGCCGCAAAGATTCTGGAAGACAGATGGAATGAACACTGGAAACTGACATCATCAACTTTCTATGAACACATCACATCGGCCGCCAAAGACATTTTTGAACAGAGACATGGGATACATCTTCCTCTGTGTACTGTACCAGCATTTTTCACATGGCTGAAGCTCCAAGCTAAGGTCACATGATAACAATCAAGTCATGCATGGCATCAGTTTTATCAATATGTGAAAATGATTGACTTTATATCCTCTGATATTTTAAAGATGAACTTGTAATTGAAATGAATCAATAGATTAACGGGTGATGAAAATGATTGGTAGTCACAGCCGTACATGACACATATTATAATGCCTCACTATTAATATCCAAAGGTAATTTACATATCAAAGACCTTTGATATGTACATTACCTATGATACCTTAACAAAGAATCACACACATACATACGTTGCAGTGCCATGTGCAGTTGTGTGTTTTTGATGAGATTAGACGCCTTGGAGAGCGCCTTTCTGTCCCAGACCTACTGTTGACATTCAGGCCTGATAAAGAAAGCGAGTAGAAGAGATAAAACCCCAGAGGAAGATAGAAAGACGAGGCTGGCTGTCCTTTCAGATAAAGACACAGCACAGATACCAGGTGACTCTCATATGAGCCTTGGATGACACTTGTTGATCACTTTAACAAAGGAAATAGACGTGAACATTGCTATTGTGTTTGAGGATATTTAAGTACTACACCTCAATCTACACAAGTAGTCAAAAACGACATGATTTAAAGCCTTCTTTTCCCGTTACATTGTTATTGTGCCTCGAAATTCCCTTCTGTAAACATTGTCATTAATAATGAATAAGAAACTGTTTGACTTTTGAAATTGGTAGAATATTTTAATGGAAATTCAAAGCATCTATAAAAACCTCATTAGTGAGAGAGGAAGAAGGCAAACCAATTTGTAAAATATAATAGGATGCAATATTTTAATGTATTGCCTTTCATTTCAACATAAACGTAATGAATGTTTGCTTCTAGCCTGTCAAACTGAATACAGCACCAATGTTGGGACCACACAGTAAATTACTCCAGTATTCATTTCAATAAAAGCTCTGAAACTCCGGTCTCACTCGCTTCAAGTGGCATTCTGCTGGAGAGCTTCAAAT
>NW_011351342.1:251872-370087 GCF_000735185.1 Notothenia coriiceps | reverse complement strand
CGCAGACTTGAGAGCGAGGCGCGGCGAGGCAGCGCAGTTCCTCTCCACGGGCTGCGGAGGCGAAATGCTTGATGGGAAACAACTCGCTCGTATCTCGAGCTGAGCGCTCATTGGTGGTGTTTACCCCGTGCTGCTGATGAAACTCTCCAATTGGCTCGGCAAAAGTTTGTTGTTGTTTTGGGTCAGTTTTACATCGCCACTTCCATTCCCATTTTTCATCATTGTTCCACAATGTTTATCATCATGAAATTAATATCTATATATTTTATACTATACTTGTACTGCTTACCGTTTTCATACTTTATATATATTAGCATATTCATACACACTGTTCATACTACTCACAGGCTGCTGTGTATATCTAGTGTATTCATACCCCTCACTGTTTATTCATCATTCAATTAATTCTATATTTTATTCTTTAGATTGTGTACATTACTTTTCACTTGACTGCTTGTTGCACTCCTGGTTATAAAAGCTAAACTGCATTTCGTTGTCTCAGTACCTGTAATATGTGCAATAACAATAAAGTTGAATCTAATCTTGAGCAGGAACAAAATGTATTTACTTAGAACATATCTGACATTAACGATTAAAAACATTTGTGCATTCTTTATAAATGCAAACCGAGTCAAGCCGACACCGGAGGTGGCGGTATACACCTTAAAGTCGTTTGCAATCTGCCCAAAGAACCAAGAGAAGAAGAAGAAGCCGACTCCGAGCTGTCCGACTTCAGGCAAGCTTTTTGAGACCTCCCCCGGCTGCGATCGGCTATTCTCGTCTACTTTCGAGGCGAGCCGCAGCTCGTCTCAAACAAGCCTACTACCTATTTGGTCGTAATAAGGGCTTGAACAATCGACCTATTTGGTCGTATGAGTTGGAGGACTTGTGTAGATGTTAAAGAGAAGAGGCCCCAAGATGGAGCCTTGAGGCACCCCACATGTCATATATGTCAACTCAGATTTGTATTTACCTATAGAAACAAAGTTGTGTCTGTCCTTTAAGTAGGATTCAAACCAATTTAGAACTGTTGATGAAAGTCCCACCCGGTTTTCCAGTCGGTCTAGTAATATGTTGTGAGCAGTCTCAGTGCTGTGGTTTGGACGAAATCTAGTTTAATAAATAAACGCGCCACAGTTTATCCGCCGCGTAGTCCACTAGCACCCCCCCAGACTCTTGATGACAAAGAATATTCCTACCCAACAAATTACCTCATCCCATCATTTTATCTTATCTAAGTGCAACCGCAAAACAAAATACTGAAGAGCTTTTTTTAAACAATTATATCAAGGATTCTGTTGCAACAAGGCCAACTTAATCCTGCTACTTTAACTTTTACGGATTCCAACAACTATGCAGTCATTTAATAAACCATTTGTCAGTTTCAAACGAGGAAAGAAATATCACAAATTAACACATTTTATTGCAACTGCCATCTGCCAATAAAAGAGAACAATTTGTTCATGAAGTTGATAGCATGAAACCAGTATTCTGATGCTTCTTTTTAAAATGTGAATACAAGTCAGATTATACTCTGCATCAGAAATAATCGTAAAACTAAAAAATATATAATAATATAATATATATAAAAACTGCTCCAAAATTCAGGTAATTTCTCAATCACACACACAATCAAGGTGGCAAAGATCGGCCAACATTGTCCTATGAAGGATAAAGTCAGATTTCATTAATATCGTTAAAGGACTATTTGACTGATTGCTTTCAAATGAATAAAGAGCTCTTAACTGTGCCAGTCCATGTCTCCATTTCTATCACTCCAGTGTCCTACTGTGTCTGAACTCTAAGTAGGAATATTTTTAAGTTTAGTGGTCGAGGAACATGAAACCTGTTTTTTTACCATGGCTTGCGAAGCAAACTCATGCACTTGTACCCTGAAAGACTCAGAGGAAGACTAGGGGGGGAGAGCAGGGTAAAGGAAATGGCTCCATTAGTGAGAGTGCTTGTTAGCGCCAATAGCATCTTCTAGTCTGAAATCTCAGGTCAGCTCACAATCCACTGAGTTCTTTACCAGCGGGTCTGGTTACTCAAAGAGAAAAACTACACTATATGTTTCCTGAGTTGTGTCCTCTTCTACTTTTGCGTCCGCGGTTTCTTGTCAGCCTTAAAAAGCACCTTACTTTTTTTTAATAAAACCCCAGTAGAAAGTGAAGAAAAGATGAGTCAATAAGTGGCCTACAATAAAATCATAATATTCATTGCTGTTCCTTTTCCTCATATCTGAACAACAACATCTTGCATTTATGACCAGAGTATGGCTAACAATATTTGAAGACATATTTTCAATCATTTTCATTTATCATTTCCTACGTAGATACTGAGCAGAGTCGCGCTGCTGCAAGAGCATTGCATCACTCTTTATCCAATTACCCAGGCCCCTGGTGAAAGAAAGAGTCAGCATGCCAGCCTCCAGTAGTTCCCTTGCATCAGGTCCTCGAATCAAAGTGCAATTCTCTGTTCAAGCTAAATTATATTTGCAATATCTTATCTTTACTGGAAACTGGTAAGAGGCTGGTGCGCTCTTCACTATGAAAATGACTCAAAAAAATGTAGTCATCACATTGGATCATCTATCTAACTAACAGGATATAAATTCAGTTCAGTATTTCGGAGATAAAGTTGCATTACTTAAAGCAGTGACAAGATTACATCACTGTAGTATAGCAGAAAGCCTTATCTTAAATATAAAGGAAATATAACATAGACTTAATGCCAAAACAACTTGATTTACTGTAAATGTGATATTAGACAGCAGCTTTTTATTCAAATGTACTTGAAACATACATGTTTCTTTTTACTATTTGGAAAATCCCCATCTTAAAATGGAGGCTGTTATAAAAAACATGGTTAAATGTAAAATAGCCATATCATGCCATGTTGCATTGACCATTTTATTAACCTCTTTAAAACACTACTTTGCTGCAATAATCCCACTAATTCTACCAGGTTTAGTGTTGCTCATGAATCAAAGGTCCGGACCGTAAAGTTTTCCTAATTATAACAAAATATAATATTGCTGTAATTTGCCTTTTTTGTCTGTAAAAGAACCTGCAACCCAGTCGGATCTTCAACAAAAATAAGAATATGAAAGCATTGAATTGGTGTCCGATGCTGTTTCCTCCCACATGATCTGCATATTAAGTGAATCCAATGTCACAGTGTGCAGTCTGTCTCTAAACATTTGGACTCTTACAGCTCAGATGTTGTACACCAATCCAAGACTGGCGCTTAAACCAGAACAGACTCTCTCTCACAACTTTCTACAGTGGCTCATAATGAGAGAAGCAGTAGGCAGAGACATTGGCGATGTTATCACAAATCACAGATGCGTAGACCGTTCTTCACAGAGGGCTTATATACAGGAAATCCCAAAAAGCCACTGAGACTGTTATTAGAAGTCTGGTGAGGCTGGGAAAGGGAGTGTACTGGCATACTGTGCCCACTTATTAAAGGAGGATTTCACAGACCGAGTCACTACACTGCAGACAGCAGGCATTCCCATCTGTTTAAAATTACGAGGAGAGGTATTTAACCCGGCAGGAAATGGAAGGAAGTGAGGCTGTTTGGTAGCCACATGTCACATCCTGCCAACGGTCTCAGCTGAGACATCCCAGAGCACTGGCTTTAATGTTGTATTGGGAAAATGCATAGTGGAAGTGTGTGTGTGTGTGTGTGTGTGTGTGTGTGTGTGTGTGTGTGTGTGTGTGTGTGTGTGTGTGTGTGTGTGTGTGTGTGTGTGTGTGTGTGTGTGTGTGTGTGTGTGTGTGTGTGTGTGTGTGACTTGAAAGTAAAGTATCTACCCTAAACTGCATGCTCTCCTGTTGCAAGAAAAAACTATTACACGGGGAGATAAACTGGGTTTAGTCCAAAGTGACGTCATCAAATGTATTGTTTTGTCTGATCAGAAATCGAAACCCCAAAGGAATAAAAACTTCGGTTTAAATATGACAAAGAGAAGCAGCAAATTTTGCCTTATGAGAAGCTGGAATTAGAGGACATGTAGCACTGATTTCATTTAATTTGTGCTTGAAAATGAATCAAAGAACAAATGTATTGATCAACATTGTTGTAAATAATTAAAAAGCTTAAAAAAAAAAAGAAAAGTGTTGGGAAATTTGTGAACATACGAGACAATTACAGAATCAACAATAATAACACTAGAATTACGCTTGCAGTTTCAGGCCTCAACCAACCCGTCATGATGCAACTTACATTCACATCTGTAAAAAAATACCATCACTTCATAATTATATCCTATTTTAAATGTGTGTGAAAGTCATGATAAGTATATGTATGTATTTAGTTATGGGATTTTCTATAAAAAGCCATTTTATAAATGATTAAATACAAACATTAGACACCTGGTTTGATAAGCTGGGACCAAAAAACAGATACATACTGTATTTGCAAACTTCAAACTGCCGAGTGACTAGCTGTGCGACCAGATACAAGAGGTCCTTTAAGGAAATATATAGGGTTACAGGAAACTCTCAGTGCTTCTTTGTCATCCATGCACTGATTAGAAGCACATCTGCCACCATCCCAGGGCCACGTTCTGTGTCTTGGCACTATTTTGGGTACAAACATGCACAACACGGCTCTGTAATGGTGAGAGCTGACACCTGGTGCTTTGGCAAAATATCACAGAGAGTTGCTTAGTAATTAGCAGAAAGAGGCACAGTATTATAACTGATTTCTTTTAACCCTTAGATGCACGAGTGACTGGACCCTACACTCTTCCATACTGTAAGTGGGTCAAAAAGGACCCGTATTAGAATCAAATGTGTTTTTATGCCATTTTTGTTATTTTGGTTAACACTTGTATAATATTTAGTATTATATTTGGTTCACACTAGAAACTTTTATATTTAAAAAAAAAAAAAAACGTTGATTCCATAGAAACATCCATGGGGTAATTTTACCAACTGTATGGAAGCTTGGGAGTAGTAATACAAAACTACATTACAATTTCTTAAAATGTAAATTAAACATTTGAATGGCATGATATCCAAAACATGTTTTTTGAGGAATAGCTGGAATATGAAATGATAAAAAAATGTAATTACAAAGATACTTCAAGAAAACCACCTCACCGGGTCAAAAAAGACCCGCTTATGGAAGCTTGGTGTAGTAATACAAAAACTACAATTTCTTAAAGTGTATAAAATGTAAATTTGAAATGAGAATGACACGATTTCCAAAACATGTTTTTCGGGGAATAGCTGGAATATGAAATGATACAAAAAAATGTAATTACAAAGATACTTCAAGAAAACCACCTCACCGGGTCAAAAACGACCCGCTTATGCATCTAAGGGTTAAAAGAGATGCTTATTATGAACAAAACTGTATGTGTATCTTTCTTCTCAACACATATGCGTATAGGTACTTCTTCTTACTGTTTTTAGTTGTCTCTGATTTATGTATGTCCTGGTCTGATGGGCATACACAGTCATTAGTAAGGATCCAGATACTGTTACTGCTATACATTCTTGACTGACATGACAGGACAGTAAATTCATCCCTATAGTTGCTTGTTTTTTTGCTGTTTGAATCTTGAGCAGACTATCTCCTTATGTTCATTCTTTAACTGAGCTACTTGTTAAAGACTATTTGTTGGGAAACAGTAACAATCTCATTTTCATCATCTGTCAATCCCATGAAAGCTTTGAGATGGTCAAACAAGCCATTAGGGTCAATGCATATACAGACCTAAATAAAACATAACATGGGTTTCAATTGGCAATGATTCATTACAACATACTCATGACTTTAAAGGCTAATTTATTTTTTATATTTTACTCTTTGCATCAAGGCAGTAACTGTTAAGCTGTGCTACACTACAGTGGGTTACTCCCACAATCCTTTCGCACAGATAAAGGTTTCTGAACGTGAGGTACAGAGGGAGTCACAGATGGATATTCTGAAATAGACTGAGAGATATGATGACGAAGACTAAGAGAGGAGCAAAGGTGTGTCACAGTGATAGGGAGGGTTTTCTACTGTAGATTCTGCAAGATTTAAAACATGTAATGAATTCATCCATTGTTAAGAGCACATAGCCACTTTAAGATTTTTTTGTTTTAAAGAGCCCCTTTTGTGCTTTTGCTTTTCCTGAAGTGTGTTATAATTGTTTATGTAAATGGTCTGCAAAGACTAAAATCCCTGTGTTCCCTCCAGAGAGAATTTCTCTATCATTACGCCTCAATTGGTCTCCTTTGTTTACTTCAGACACATAATGATATCCCTGTGAAACACGCACGCTCCTATTGGCTAGCGATCCAACAAATTGTAGGGGATGGTCTAAGGGGCGGGACATCTCTAAGTGGTTGACGAATCACAACAGAGCCGGCCAGCTAACCAATCAGAGCAGACTGGGCTCTGGTTTCAGACAGAGGATGAACAGAAGTTTAGGAAAGAAAGGGAAAAAAAGGATTAAACATCAAAGCATGTAAACATGTCACAGTAGAGGCAAAAAATAGAACTATGAACCTGAAAATGAGCATAATATGTCCTCTACAAACGTATATTAGTTTAAAACTCTTCCAAATATCATCTCTGCAAATGTTTTGTGAGGAAGAAAATGTATTTTAACATTTTTATCATTTTGTATTTCGTATATGCGATATTTCATTCTGTTTTGCATATTTTGATATATGTATTTTAACTGGAGATGAGAAAGACACTGGTCACTGATTGCTGCTGATGGATAGCAGCCTGAAGGGGATTTCTAATGCCAACAATGTGAGGGTGGGTGACTGAGAGGCACATTGTAAAGCGCTGTATTATAAAAATCTCTTTATAAATGCAGTCCATAAACCATTTGATTACATCCATCGCTCAGCCCTAATCAAAAACAAATAAGCACTCAATCATAGTTTTGAGACATAAATATGTATATATGGCCTCCATATACTTGAGGTACAAATGTACTTCATATGATTTTTTTGTTTAGGTCTCGCATTAGTCTTCAGAGTGAGATTGTTGTGACACAGCTGGGAACATTAACGTTGGAACAGGTATTACATCTCGAGCGGATTTAGCAAATCTTACTTCTACACAATTTAAAATCTCACTTCAAATAAAGCATTTCAAAACTGTACCCACTATGTATGTTGTCTTTAGCTAAACGTTTGTGTACACTGCTGTTTTTAAGATGTTATCATTTAAATGAATGCGGTGCTAACACAAGTTTCAACACACAAGCTTTGCAGATCCATGCTTATAGATATTTTAATATTTTACCCCAACAATCACTGCAAGCTCAAACCATCGCAGCGGGACATCGCTGTCTGACTGAAACTTCCCAAGGTCACTTGCTTTTTAAGTTTCGCAGAAGAAATGCTTTGCTCTACTGCACGAGTAGAACAAAGCATTTCTTCTGCGAACACCCGTGGTCCAAAAGTAAAAAGTAGATATCTTCAGGCAGACCATGCCCTTGTGCTTTATGTTTTTTCATTTAATATTATTATTTGTAATGTTGCATTTTGTGATGCATTTTTGATTGTTAAGATCTAGGAATGGTTGTCTTTTATTGTAAGCAAAATTACTTGGATGTAAAATATGCACAGCTGTCAGCACTACAAACAACAGAGAATATAAATATGTAGGTCAAATAACCTAGAGATTTTCTTTTGGTTGTGTGGTATTGTTTTTCAAATCATTGTTATTAAAGAAGATATTTCCTAGCTCACAGACCAAAGGTAATATAAAATATAAAGGTATATTCCAGATTATTTAAGCATAACTTCAACCAAGCCAGCAATGCCACTTATGTTGGGTAAGTGGTTTATTAAGGAGGAATTAGTTCTCCCAGCAGAATACTTGCAGCTGCTCTGATTCTTTGAGAGCTCATCCTTTGCCGCCAAATCTAAACAAAAAAAATTCTATAAATGGTCAATTCCCTGAACGTGATGTTTGAAATTCAGGCCACAGCTTTTTTATGCGTGTTTGAAAAGTACAGTGGCCTTCAGCTAACGTGAAACACAAAAGTACCTCTCATGCCAGTGTTTAGTTTGTCTGTTCTGGGCTACTGTAAAAACATGGCGGTGCAACATGGTGGACTCTGTGGAAGAGGACCACTCCCTAAGTAGATATGAAGGGCTCATTTTATGGTCAAAAAACCCCCAATGATTTTAAGTTTAAGGTTATTGATTAAAACAGTCTTAAATATTATATTCAATTATTGCTAATAGATCCCCCTAAATACCAAACATCACCACAATAGCTGACATTACCAGAGGCATAGATGCAAAAAATAAGCCTTGATACAAAAATACATGATTGAATTCCAACTTCTTACATAATGTGTGTGAAGATACTGCAGCCTGTTCTGCAGTCATTGCAACTGAATTCCTACACTCTGCACCGTGTGCATAAAACATCAGCTGGCCCTCAGGCTGCACTAATGACGTGACTGTGGAAGGTTCACATCAGGAGGATGAACACCAACTGATCAATTTTGTTTACATGAATTTATAAATATTAAAGAGGCCAGGTCAAATCAAATGTCACTCAGCTTCGGAGGCAAGGAGGCTCCGGAGCTCACAGTCAGGTGGGATTTATTCCTTCATGCATGTGCTCTCTGATACAGATTTGTTTTGATGGGGGTGCCGGGGGCAGAGTAACTAAAGGTGTATCATAGTAGTCATGCCACTTCTCTGCAAAGCTTCACCAGAGATGCTGCAGTGCTGAGCTGGAAGTAGCAGTTAGCAGCTAGCTACTGTATATAACTCTGGAGGTGCAAAGACTGTATGAGAGGTGTGACACGAGCGTCAGCCTACGCCTCAACAATGGAGCTGTTTTCACTGCTGGTATCTGTCATGTTTACGATGTGCTCCTCCCAATCCCACTTTTTGGTTGTGGTTCTCAATATCCAAGTAAATTAAAAAATAAATTATTCCAAGAAAAAATTAACTATTCCAAGCCCTCTGCAAAGCGAACAGAATGATAGCTTTAATTCTACAATGTGTAATAAAGACTGCATGCATAGTGATGACAGCCGAAATAGATGAGAATTAGGGCTGTCCTGAATTTAAAAAACAATAAGTCGACTAACACTCATATCATTTTGTTGAATAATCGATTAGTAGATTTAACTCTCAGATCCGTAAAAGTTTCTCCACAGAAAAAACCTTAAAAAGTACATCTTTCAATCTCGTGTTTACCAGAGATGTGCTTTGAAGTTTCATGGAAAATAAGTCAATTTGAATGGAAAAAAAAAAAAGCGTACAAAAACAACTAATCGACTAAAGAAATCTTAGTCAAATAGGATCAGGTTTGAGGGGAAGCCCAAACGAAATTCTTCAAAGCTTAGACATGTTCCCAAGAGAGGCTACATTACAATGTGTGGAGTAATTTAGGCGCTGAGTAAAGGTTTAGTAAGGCTCCCAATACCTTCAAGGCTCCTCCATGAGCATGTCAAAGAGTGTTAGCCCTGAGGAAAGCAAAGGGACTCCCATGACAGGACAATCCCAACCAGGGGCTCCTCACCTGACAGCAGAGGGCAAACCTAACCACGCATGTTGGAAAGGACTGAGCATCACGTTAGATGTATACAGAGAGCCACCCGTTTGAAGAAGACCGGACAAAAACACGTAATCTGATGTGACTGTTACCATGACACTCTCAATATATTAACATCTGCTTTTTGATATTTAAGAAAAAAAAACATTGAAGAAAGACTAATTAACTATTTATTTTAACATCTTTATAGAATCAAAGTAAATGTTCACAAAATAACCAATTAAAATGATCAACTATCTACAATTTAACCATTAAAGAATCAAATTAAGCTTTGGGATCATTTACAAAGCTTTGAACTAGAACCTTATTCAGAATTGACAAGCTGCCTTATAGCAGTTTAGAAACGTTATCCTGCTTCTAGTTGGAGGGGAAGCAATGTCATCTGTTTATCGCAATGTATTTGCAACTCTAATAATACCATCTCATCTTTAAAAAAAGTTCTAACAAAGCATCCAGAAATGTATCTTGGTAAGAAGTTCACCAAATCAACTGAAAGCATACTGATAGGCTATGTCAAGTCAAAGCTGCCAAATATAATCAGTTATTAGGAGTTTAAAGTAACAAGTTAAGTGCAAACAGATCCTGTGGTTACAAAGTGTAATCCTAAAGTATAATACGCCCCACACCTTTTCCAATGTGGTCTCCAGAAATAATTAATGTAAAGCAGCTCTCTCTCATTTAATCATTAGTTCATTAATACGCAAGACACAAAGTAACATTGAAGCAGCATTGACATTCAGTTGCCACCCGTGAGACTCAACACAAAAGAAAGCTAAAGCAGCAGATCTCTCACTGCAGTGACACCCAGTGAGCGACGTGATTGGATCTCAGGTCAGGACGGGGGTGCGATAGAGAGTGAGATGGACTGACTTTCATAAATATGAGCTGATGATGGACAGGATCACCGCTGTCTACTATTGATCCACACGGCTGTTCACAGGAACAATTATCCTCCAGTAAACATACTTCACACATGCCAGTAGGGTGTCTTTGAACACACTGACAGCACTGGTTCCTTCTGTGATCCCTGTATGTAACACAGGCACTATGGGTCCATGCATGCATATAGCTCTGTTTATATTCAGCTTGATCATTTCCACAGACAAGGAAGGGAGAATAGACAAATACTGACTTTTTAATGAAGAAATGAATTTAAAAAATGGAGCAACAGGTAATTAGACCAATTAAAAAAGCAAATCTAGTGTTAACATAACATTTATTTAAGCCACACCTGGCTATTGCAGGTACCCCTCTCATATATGATAGTATATCATCATACCACATTTGTCACCACCAGCAAGCAGTGCTAGAATATCTCATTGTGTCAGAGCTATAGAAGATTCTGAGTATCTCATATCCTCTTAAAAAACAGAAACAAGCCTCTTATGTACGCAGAGGGTACGCTAAGCCCCCTGTGCTAGCCTAAACAAGACTGGGGACGCTGCCTCTGTTGAGGACGTGTGGGGGAAATGATGCAGAAAATGGCCTCTGTGATTTGTGGCTGCATTTCAACTGTCTCGTAGGTCCTCTTATACTCATTAATCCCAAGCCTGGGTCGGCATGATATTCAAGTTGCTTGTAGAGGAGTAGGAGAATCATAGCAGATTGATTATGTTTTATTTTAACTGGACATATGGCAACCCGTATAATAAGGATGGGACACTTCAAAGATAGCTTTTTAATAGAATGAAATATCATGTCAGTCATATGAAGATATGATATGAACAGTAGTTTTGGTTTTAAAACCTTTCAAACAATAAGAGTTAGTAAATAGTGGATGAGTGCAATGAACATATCAGTGTCAGTATTTTTCCATATTTATTCTTGGCCGTCACAAGGTGTAAGAAAAGTTGAAATGCCCTAGCCAGAGTCACGAGCCTGAGCGTTGATGGTTGGACGAGCACCATTTTAAAGGCAGCTGCAACAATAACAGAGCGGCTTAGAGGTGCCTGAGCCAGCTGTGCATGGGCACAAACACTGTCTTGTTATACTAGAAGAGACGTAGTGACTCGTAAATTAATGATTAGCTAAAGGGAAAAACTGTCTTATCACAAGAGAATGGACACTTGTGGCATGACATCAGACACAAATTAAATAACAAGTATAAAATAAGGCACCCATCTGAAAACAAGTCCTGATTTGTCTAGAACGGAGTGATATTGTTTTAAAAAATGAAGCATGTGATATTCTTCTTTGAAGCTGTAAGGATAACTCCATCAACAGAAAGACAAACAGTCTCTAGTTGTGTAATGCGAGGATTTTGCGCTGTTAAGTATCCACATCTTTCGTTCTTGGACTGTTGGTCAGACAAAACAAGACAAGAGAGATTAATTTGTGCCCTCGGTAACAGTGGCCGATTATTGTTATTATTTTATTTGCCCATGACACCAGTGAAAAGTATTGGCTGTGTAGCCAAAGTATGATTTAGTTTATTCCTCTGTGCCACAAGTCAGCTATTTTAAGAAATAACAGCGCCTTTTATTAAATGAAAATAAACATTTGGGACAATTTGAGACATTTACATTACATTACGTTTTCAGCAGCCGCAAATAGGCTTGGAAAGAGTTAGGAAATTGCAAATTGTGCATTTTGGAATTTGGAATTATAATGGAATTTGTATACAACTATTCTTTAAATGTGTGGTAACTTTCTAACATCAGTCATATATAGATGGATAGATGGATAGATAGATAGATAAAAAGATAATTATCAACAATGAGGCAGAAATATATATGCTGTGAATCAGTAAACAAAACGTTCCTCACTGTCCCAGAAAGGCACAGAGACATTCATACGTTTTCTAACAACAGAGGATTTCTATCTGCTGTGGGATCATGGGTAATGAATACAGGATTCACTGTCAAAGATCTAAGAGCTACACACTCATACATACTGGATAAAAACACACATTTGACTGCACAATATACAGTAAAATATTCTGCAACCTGCCTCACATGTGATCACTGGGAAACCATCTGTCTGCAGTGACAGTTACATGAAGGCTGAAAACTGCAGGTTGCTTTCATGAATCAGTGTGACTGCACATACTGTAGTTGTACACTGCAGTACAGAACAGTTTAATTTATGGTAGTGAAATCTAATCCCACTGAGCACACAAAATCCCACCAACACATATTTATTTTCTCCTTCTAATCTAGTAGGTGTTCCTCCTCTTTTCAGCATGACTGCTCCAACTTTGGTCACATTGGATTTCTGCAAACAGAGCAGCGTATAGGCCACGGCCCACTGACTCTGAGTCAGATTTATCATGCACTGTAGTCACATGACAGTTTCCCAAAACTCCAGCAGCCCTGAATGTTTGTCACCTCAGCAGAGTTCTGCTCAGGAGAGTTTAAGGCTCCCATGGGAATATTATTATTGGAGTGTGAATATTAAAGTCATGACTTTATTAGACTCCTTCCTCTTAAAGGGTGCCCAGAGGAATCTTAGAAACCTAACATTATCACTACAGTATACTAAGACTGTAGGAAGATAGCCTCACATGTAGTATGCTAAATTAATGGGAATAATGGTGCATTCATGGACTACACTACAACAAACAGGTAACAGCTTTGTTTGCAGTATATATAACTTGTAGTAGAGCTCATTTGAATATGTCTACATACAGCCATTGCAGGTACAATCCCCAAACATGCAGGCCATGCAGGCCGGTCAAAGTCACCTGTCTGTTCAGCCTGTCTATCGACCGTGACAGTAAACATTGACACATTTAGCGCTAAAACACACTGATCCTCATATCTGCACTGCACATGTATCAATCCCGAGCAGCACATCATGTGGAAGTGGGTGTGGACGCGCGGCATCACAAAATGTCATAATGTAGCAATGAGCTCCACCGTAATGACTTAAATGCACTCACAGGCCTTGAGTTAGGTTAACGCACAACGAAGCTGATGGCAGCAGCTGTGCCAAAGGGCGACAGGCTGGCATGTACCCGGTTTCCTCCTGTTTTCACAGCAGCACTGGCTCATCGCTGGACTCGCTGCATAAATGTGTTGCACAGGAGCAGCGTCATCAATGAAGCGATAATTGAAAACATACACACACAAAGACACGCGCGCACCGAAACAATTGCGATGGGAAGAGGAGGTTTTTAAGAAAGGCAAGAAATGTGCGTCTCACTCACCTCGCAATCTTCTCCCCATTTTTTTTCCGCTTCAACCAAGGAACCGCTCCAGCCTTCACTGACGTCACGCAGCTCCTCTCTCTGCAGCAGAGAGCAGCAGGCCTGCAGAGGACGAGCAGGGAGGAGAGGGAGGGAGGAGAGAGGATGGAGGAGAAAGAGAGAGAGAGCTGCTTAAACAGATGCATTAACATGAATCATAAAAAATGCATCCCTCCCATTCACTGTTGGAGGAGGATACTGTACCTGTAAGGGTATGAGAGATGGATGACAGACAGACAGACAGTATATGTATTGCATCAGTGCATCCATGCATGCTATTAAAACAATTTGTTTCTGTCAGCTGCTGCTTTGTGATTCAATCAGAAATAAGTAAGGTTCGGTTGTGAAACCTCCTTCATGTGTCATAGCCTTTCCTGTTTAGCATCCTGTCAATCATCCAAACAATATGTTTCTCAGCGAGAGAAGCTATGCAATCCATGGACCCCCACAGTGGTAAAATGTCAGTCTTTGTATTTTGCAAAATGAAACAGACATGTATTGACTAATTGATCAATTACTAGACATTAGCCTATGGCTCCTGTTCATATCAGACGAAGTATAGTGGATGAAACAACAAAACCCCTAAGTGTTGTGATGTGATCATGGGTATGTTTGATGTTTTATGGCTGATGAAATAACTTTTAATTTGTGGGAAGATTCATTTGGTCATATTGTTTTTCAAAAGTTACAAGGTCTTGCTTTAACATGAGCCCCTGTATAAATACAAGGTATTTTGATTGAACAGTCTCGTGATAAATAGTACATTATTGCGTGCTCAGCTGTTTTTAATCAGCAACAGATTTCTTTTGGACTCAGCAACTCTAAAAAACTCAATCTAATTGGCGCTCCCTTAAGGGTTAGAGCAGCGTTTCTCAAAGTGTGGGGCGCGCCCCACTGGTGGGGCGCAGAGATGTGATAGGTGGGTCGCGAAATACAAAATAAAAAAATAAAAAATTTTTTTTTAAATGTATTATTTTTATTTTTTTCACACTGGTGGAATATCAAAACAACGGCCCGCCCGGGGTGCAAAACGCATCAATGAAAGCGACCCTCTATCACACAAAACAACACCTGTAAATAACCCTATTTGTGTTCTTTGAAATTGAAAAGGATATTGCATTGTGTTTGTTACTTTCGTTGCAGCTGTATGTCTTAAGTGTAATTTGGCATGCTTTTATTTTGAAGGCAAGTTTACGCTGTTGACAGTTGTTGTTGTTGCTATGGAAACAAGAAACGTTTCACAGCGAGCTTGTCATAAAGTCTGCGATAATAAAGCCCATCCATTTAGAGGGAAGATATGATTGGTCAATTGTACTGTCATTTGACATTACTCTCTCGTTCAGTTACTATAGCTGGGCCCTCTGTGAATTCATAGCTGGACGTCCAACAGCTCCTGTCTTCACCTCGCAGAGACGAGCTTCTTTCATTTAACCCTTCAAAATTCAAACAGAAACTGAATAGGCAGATTCAAGGGATGTATTTCTTTGGAAATTTTATTTTAAATACAATTTAATCAAGTTATTTTTGGTAAAACTAGAAGAAAAGCAATGTGGAGAGAGAGAGAGAGAGCGAGAGAGCAAGAGAGAGAGCAAACCTTTATCTATTTAATAAAGTTGTAAAAAATAAAGTAAGAAATCATTCCAATGTGTACTATAGGACAGTAAAAAGTTTAAAAGGGGAGTGATTAGTAAAATATGCATAAATAAAAAGAAAGAATGCTAACTAGGTAACATAAGATAAGAATAAACAACTTTAAATTATTTGTTGTGATCATATTCTAAAGATGTTTGGATTATTGAAAAGTATAAAGCTCCCTTTCTTCTGAGTGTTGAGAGCTGTATCCATAAATTCATGTTGTGCTCAAAGTAGGGCTGCTCGATTATGGCAAAAATCATAATCTCGATTATTTGGGTCAATAATTGATATCACGATTATTAAAAACGATTAACCATTTACTTTGAAAACATAATTAAAAAATAATAATTTGAAAAGTATGTTTTTAACAGCTGATTACCCTGAACTTTAAGTATAATTCAACTGAAAAACCTATTTAAAAAAAATAAAATAGTTTTATTTCGATTATGTTGTTTTCATAACCGTTGCAAGCCAAAATTGTAATTGCGATTAAAATACGATTAATTGAGCAGCCCTAGCTCAAAGTGCACCAGATTGATGCATTTAACTTCAACATTTAAAAAAGATCTTCCTGGGGGTGCATGCCCCCGGACCCCTCTAGAGGATGTGACGTCCACCACCAAATAAAGCAGGTTAAAATAATTAAATTGCATACATTTTATTTTTAGTAAACACTGAAAANTGACGGTCAATCACTGGCATTTTATTTTATTTTAAATCGGTACACTTATGTTGAACTATTTATTACGTTGTTTGTGCAACGGCACTTTATGTGAACTGTTTTATTGTTCTGCGCAAGGTTATTGATGAGAGCTGGCACTGCAAATGTATTAGATTTTTTAAATCAACTGTTGGTAAATCAACAAAGTCTGTTATGGCCTCTGAAGCAACAGAGAGATGTTTTCTAATAGTCAGGGTTTCCAATGTTCTGAATGTACTTGAAAGTATTGTGTTTTACTTAAAAAACAAAGTGTTATAGTTTACAGAAGGTCTACCTACCCATAGGCTACCTGAATCTCTGAAATGTACTATATTCCTAAATATGCTATTGCTACACTTTATGGCAAAAATTGCACTTTTCTGTTGGTCTTGGTTAAATACCACCTTGAAAAAAATAAACAATGTTTTGTTGCTTAAGCTTATGTATTCAGTCATTATTCAATGGTATACTAAAATCCATGTGAAAAAAATTGCTTCTCACTGTTCTCAGGTCAAATATTTATGTGATTAAAAATGCGATTAATTTCGATTAATTAATTACAAAGCCTCTAATTAATTAGATTAATTTTTTTAATCGAGTCCCGGCCCTAATTTTTCCCCTTCGATTCGAAGAAACAAATATTTTTTCGGAGTAAAGGATGGCAGAAGACACTACACTACCCAGAATCCCCAGCTATCGTTTAGGACTACACCATGTGCTCTGTTTGACAAACCCCGTGATTAGTTCTCAAGCTCTGTGATTGGTTGACCTCCAACTGCATTCCATATGAAAAAAAACGAAAAAAAAATCAGAACTAATAAAATAACTACTTTTGGTCAGATCTCAAAATGTTGTCACATTTCCAAATAAAAAAAAAAAATTCTTCATATTTTTTCTGAAAAAACAACAACTTCAGAACAAAATTAAATGATTGAGCTCTAAGACTGCATCCATTCTGCTCGGAGGTTTCCTCGTGAGTGTTGTGCAAACACTGACACCACTTCATAAGATCCGAGTCAACCCTCAGCATCAGCGTCTCATTGGTGGACCGACACACGTGACTTCTTTATCTCATCATCAGTGGAAACTTTGAAGCGTTAGGGTTAACAGGCAATCTTTGTCTTTAGGACTTACGTCGAAAACCACGCTGTAGGAGTTTAAACTTTCTACCTGAACATGTTGATCTCTTGAGAGAGATTGATCTAATGGCTACAGTTGAGGTCGTTCAGATACCAGTTTCACCCTGTTACACCAGAGCCACAGAGTATTCTTCGTTATCACTTTTCTGGCAGGTGGCCTATGCATCCTTTTCTTGCTGTCACCAGTGGTAATACTCTGTGACGCTGTACTTCCATATTAGCAGAGAGGGCAAAAGTACACACATCCTTCACTTAAGTAAAAGTACAGATATAGTGTTTAGAAATACAAAATTGATGAACTTCTTGACTCAAATAAAAGTGAATAAGTATAGCCCATAACTACCAACTATTTTATAGAAAAATCTCCCTCATATTGGGCCGTGGGTGATTAGGAATCAATTACAAATTACACATCCTGTAACAGTTAGACAATATATAGTCATGTATTTATTAGGATGAACCCCTTGAAATGCACCATCTTGTTTTCAAGGGGGTCCCGACAAAAGCAACCTCTTACAGATATACATGAACGAAACAACAGAAAGCAAAGCATGACCAGCAAGGACAAACCACACTGTAAAAACATCTGTAATGTCGGCAGTCAATTCTGTCGAAATTTGAAGTAAACGGTTATTTTGTGTTTTTTTGGTAAATTATTGAGTGTTCTTGCATTTTAATGTGTGAGTTTTTTATACCTTGGGATTGTGGGAAACAGTATTTCGATCTTTCTGTGTGTACAAACATATTTTGAGATTGACAATTAAATTGACTTTGACTTTGGAAATACCGTTTCCCACAATCCAGAGGTGGTTTCCAGTCTGACCGCTGCAGGAAGGAAGGACCTGAATGTTTCTGTTCTCAGTGGAGTACATACCGCTAACCTCACCTGTCTCTTCCCAGTGATCTAGCTTCGCTGCAACTCTTAACACTTTAAAATCCAGACTAAAACGTATCTTTTTGTCGCTGCATTTGAGTGAGCTGTTTATATCCACACTGCAGTTAGGTTTCTATTCATGCATTCTATATCTGTTGTGTTAATTTTATTATCATTGCTTTTTAATGCCTGTTTTTAAACGCCATTTTATGATGTGTTGCTGTATTTATTCTTAAAGGTGGGGTAGGTAAGTTTGAGAAACCGGCTCGAGATACACTTTTTGTTATATTCCATGGAATGCTCTTAACATCCCGATAGCAATGAATATGCTATATGAAATGCTTTGACAAAAAATCCATACAAATCTGTAAAAAGCACGACCAATCATTTTAGCCGGGCCCGGCTAAAGTAACTGGATGGCCTACCTGCCTGTCAGCCTTCCATCTGTGCACAAACTTATCTCATGCCCTCATTGGTCATGTGCGCGTTCGTGTGTGTTGGAGGAGGGGCTCTGTAAGGAAGTAGCAGATTTTTTCCGGCTGTGTATTTTCAGATTCTAGCGCACTCGAGCTGGTTTCTCCAAAATGACCTACCCCACCTTTAAGTGAATATCTTTAGGTGGTGGTGTGTTGGTTGCTAGGCTACGGGAAAATACCATTTATTAGACTAATGATCAGGTGAGTCGACAATGCAAATAATCATTAGCTACATGTTGTTGTCACAGAGGTCACGCCCTCAGTATTGTGTAATGAAATCTGGTGATTTTAAAGATCTTAAGAAGTATTTACATCCTGGATTCAATCAATTAAACATAACAAGGTTTAAGAATCTGAATCAGGTTGTTTTCTTTCATTGTAAATGTTTACAATTTACTGTGTCAGGCAGGCACATACACTTAGATGGAAAAGCTTAACGAGATCATCATTAATTGAGATACAATGAGGTGATATGTCTCTAAACAGTTTAATTATGTAAAACAAATATGGAAAATAAAATGTTGTGTCGTCCGTCTAACTTTAACAGGATATAATAGTTAGCACTGAAGACTTTGGACACTTGACTTTAGTATTTCTAAAATCCTGGCCATGGCCCTGGTGTTAAATTAGTTGAATTGATGTGCCTAAAATGGGCTAGAAATGATCAATGATATACAGTCTCTCTTCAACTATACACGTGTTGTAGTCAGAGAAACCTCAAAGCCCCCCTCTGATATGGTATCAGCTGCATGCCGTTTATTTCTTTGTTAGTCCTTGACATGCGAACACGCTGCACACAATGTGTAACCATGGTGTTCGTGTCAGGGTCATAACTCTTCCTAATCATATATTAAGTTGTTATGTGGTGACAGAAAAGAGAAATCAATAGAAACAACACTACAAATCTGCTCCCACTGCTTCATTTTGCTTTGGTCTCATGGCCACAGCCCGAGGGATGTTTTCTGTGAGGTTCATTTTAAATGCTTTCTTTTTTCCAGCAGCTTTTATTTGCTTTGTTTCATCCACTCTAAAGGATATTACTTTGAATCTAAATCATCGCTGCTACTACTGCTGTATGATGACCCAAGTGTCAATTAATTAATGCTAATTAGGATTACGCTTTTAAAGCAACCAACCTTATACCGATCAAAACCTAATAAATGGTCTGCTGTGTGCCCGTATGAAAACCATTTTAATGATTTCAATAGGTGTGAACCAACCAATAATGTATTCATATGATGTAACAGCATGTCTCTTTGGTATGATTGGTCCTTTTATTTAATCATTTCAGCTCACATGACATGTTAATTTGTCCACTCTGGTGACTTCATACAATATGTGGAAGAACATATCTTACATATAGAGTTTGACCTTAACTTCAAGTTTTTAAGGATGCATTAATTTCTAAATGGCTATATAACGAGGTGAAAGACAGTAAAACGTATTTATTATCAATAATGTTTACAGCTTTAACAAGATGAAGCAGCAGAGCGCATGAACAGCGTATGATTTGATTTCAATAAAGCTAAAGAAATGCATCCACAATCACAAAGTGTGTGTGTGTGTGTGTGTGTGTGTGTGCGTGCGTGCGTGCGTGCGTGCGTGTGTGTGTGTGTGTGTGTGTGTGCGCGTGTGTGTGTGTAGGTGTGGGTGGTGTGTGTGTGGGTGGTGTGTGTGTGGTAGAGAGAGAGAGAGAGAGAGAGAGAGAGAGAGAGAGAGAGAGAGAGAGAGCTTTCTCTCTCAATGAGATTGGAGGATCCCATTTAGGAGCTCAAGCACCACTTACTGGTCAAAGGAGAGAAGTACACCATGTACAGACTGGACAGATTGAACACAATGTGATTGTACATATCATGATGTGTCAAATGAAATATATGAGTTAACACTTCCCACATTGTCTCCATAATGTGCTTTGTATACAGCATGTGACTAATTGAAATGGTATGCAGTGGAGTACATGTCATAAATTTTACTCTGCAACACACATTTCCCTTTAATTAGAGAAATCAGATTTGTTATGGTGTCAGTGCTGGCTTCAAACAATCTTAGTTAGGAAACTCTTTATGTATAGATTCCCTATGTAAACTGACATCAATTTTGCTTTAAGAGGCACACAAATCATAATGTGGAACACATTCAAAGCTATCATCAGTCATGTCAGAAATTAGAACCAGTAAAGAAACTATTTGCATCATTACCTCAACGACACATCACAGAATCAGGGTTTTCAACATTAAGTGACACAATAACAATGAAGTAAAGGTTGTCATCTGTAAAAATGAACAGAACAACCTGTTACATTGTGATGTTCTTCATTAGGATGCGAAATTAGCTGAATGTGTTCAATAACTCTTTCTCCTTATTCCACAATGATGTCTAAAATGTATGAACCCTGTCTTAATTTTGTAATTGCAATTAAAAAGTCTAAACGCTTTTGTCTTCAGTTCACAGAACATTAAGGTGTCAAAAGGCCCATAATTCATCACACTCACCTGACAAATGATTCATGCCAAATGTGAACATTTTCCTCTCTAATTCTCTGAAGTAAAACTTGCAGGAGATCAAAGATGCAGAGTGTTTTTTACGGCCAGTGAGTATTGGTTTTAAAGCTTTTCTAAATATGGTAAATGGTACTATTGTCATGACGTTGGCAGCACGCTGATGTTACTGTATAAAGAGGTTTCTGCTCTAAAATGATGCTTTTTAAATGTCAATGTATGCAAAGAAAACACACACATACACGGACCTGATGCTATTTTGTGGTTGCTGCACAATTAAAACCTGGCATTTAAAAAAATCCTTAGTAGCATGCGATATAAATAAATATTAAAAGTGCATTGACATATTTATTCTGAACTTATGTCAGGTTATAAGGAGTGTAGTTGTTAATACCTTATTAACCCTTATTTTCATGCAAGCTCATTACTGCACGTAATAATAATTGTAACATAATTTCATCAAGAATGATTTGGCATGCAAGGTGTGTTAAACAGTGTTTGTTTTTTACCACACCTGCTGTTATTAAAACAATTTCACGATTACAGCAATCAGATGGGCTTTTTAGTCATTTCTGAGACGCCAGGGAGGATTTATTCTTCTTTATGTCTGGCTTAACACAATCACTGTATAGCAACGGGTCCGTTAAACAACACAGAGTCAGACCCACGCAATCTAAAGAGATGTGGAGTGATTCCATGACTAAATAAAGATTAGCTGATGATTATGGTTACTGACGACAAAATTACCTTTTTTCTATTGTTAATTTGAAATGTAAATGTATAACCCTGGTTATGATCAAGCCCACTTTGGGGGCATGAAGAGGACTCTCCATAGATGCTAAGTGACGAAAATGCCGCAGTATAAGTGGTGCTTTTCATATAGGCCATTAATATTTAAATCAACCAGACGATAAAACAATCACAAGCATTTCTTTCTATTTTATATACGGTCTGCTTTATCCTTGACATATTCCTGCTAAGTTAACAGCTGACACCTTCAGGCTGTTTCTGAAAAAATTAAACCCTTTTCATAAAAAAAAAAGAGTAAAAACCAAAACCTGTTACATCAATCTGTAGCCCTCTCCGCCCTCTACATGCCGCTCTCATCCAGTCATGACAGGGAAAGACTGACACACAAAAGCTTAAAAACTCTCTCCCTCTGGAGATTTTGATAGGATGAATGTGCTGCTAGGCCGTTTTCCCCTTCTCACGTCAAAAACCGTGGCAAATTTAGACCGAACACCTTTATCCATCCCTCCTTATTCATATTTATGAGACGTGACTGACAAACTCATTGTGTGGTAATTACAGTGTGGTGAACCTTCATTGTTTTTACATTGGTAGAGACTGAGACATGCTGTGCTTTGGCTTGCTGCACTAATGCAAACCTCTTCCATGTAGATATTATTAGTCACTGTTTGCTTAGCAACCACAACACATGTCTGACATTTTTGTACAACGAAAACGTTTTGCCCAGATTGAATTTTATTTTGGCTGCATGAGTTTTTTTCTAAGGATGAAAAAGAAAACAAGAATGTAAGGACACAATAAAAGTCTATTATTAGCATCAATGTGCATGATGCTCAGCATTACAGCTAAAGTTATTCAACAATTCTGTTTTTAAGAGGTGTCAAATGTGAGATAAATTGAGGGGACAAACTCTGGTGATCACATGTTGAATTAACCTTGAAAGACTTTTCATTTAAACATTTGGGACGATACTTACCCCGTCCCTATGGTAGTTATTTTTATATTTTCAATAAGATGAGCCTGTGCATCTGACCTTAAGATCAATGTAATTCAATAGGTCATATTAGACTTAACAACCGACCCCTATACCCATCAATAGGCAGAAGCTGTATGATGTAGCAACAGCAAATATGTTAACCAAAAAAAGAGAGATAGCAGTTAAAGCTTTGAACAGCAGGGGGCACCAGTAATATGCAGGGATTAACCGATGAACATTATAATAGTTATTAAAACAAATATAACTCGTACTATGTAATAAAACATTCAAAATGTCAAAAGGTTTAAACAGTCTATGCGATTGATACCTTTTTATAAGCCTTGATTTTTTTTTTTTTAATCAGACATTTAAAAGCTCCATAAGGATTAGCTGCAGAGTTTAATATGGTTATCTGATCATACTGCTGTAAAATAAATAGTTTAACTATAAGAGAATATGCAAAATCCACACACTCACACGATGCAAAATGACAGCCTGGCGTCCTCATAGGACGAGGCATTTTTTTGCTACATCACTAAGTCAAATGGGCTTTGCCGCCTGTTAACACTCAGTAACACAATAGAACAACGTACAAGCATGTGGAAGCCTAGCCAATATCAATATATCACCTCAAGTGGCAATTATACTCATTAAAGGTCTAAAATGTGATGAAATTGCAGGCTAACAGCTTGGAAATCATTATCACGTTCACTGCACAACAATGCAACTCAGCTGTAAGTGTCCAGTTTATCATCAAGCAGTCCAGCTAAGAAAATGAGTGTGTGCAGACACTGGTGTGAGAAGTCAAATCAATAAATAAAAAACATTTCTAAATCACTTAAAGAAACAGCTCTGCCATTACTCACAGTTGGTACTAAATACCAATGTTACCAGTGGTCTGCAGAAATGTAACTACAATACCAGCTAATGAGGAACTACCATCTCTTTTATCGGATGATATTTTTTTAAATAATTGAGTGCTGTGGTTTTGTCCAACAGCCATTAAAGTATCTCAAAGTGTCGCAAGCAGTGCAACCTTTATCTTCCCTTAAATATCAAAACTAGATATAGACGTGTTTTATTGTCTACAAATTAAATAGACAACCAAACGTGCAAATAAAGAGTGTAAAATGTGTTCTGCAACTTGTTTGCACAGTGTAGAAAATGCATACGGATAAATATACATATATGCATGCATGGAGGTTTTTTTTCAGTTTATGTCTTGCATTCAAACGCCTCATGTCATTTCTGCAGGATGTCCGACTAATCTAACATTTGTTACAGAATATAATACAGATTAGTGTTAATATGTGCAAACTACCATATCATGTCATTGCAATTAGTGTTATTTCCAGCTCCTATCCGAACAACACTATGAAGCATATTTATCGTGAACCTAGAGATGTAATGATGGACATAAGCCTTTGTGTGGCTGGCAGCTCAGTGAATGCATAGCCTTTGTTGAAATGATTTGTGAATGGAAACTGATCTTGCTGACTGCAAATGCATTAATGTCCAAATATAGTAATACACGGGCCTTATGGCAGAGCCCCATGTATCACAATGACAACGATTATCCAGATCTCTGCATTCTTTGCTTGAGCCATGGATGTTGCCATAGTAACACGAGTATGTCTTATCAAGTACAGCCCTTGTGATTTTTCACTGCAACTTATTTAGGCTGTTCACTGTAGGTATGACAACAGGCTATTGAGTTGTTGCATTCATTTCCATGTTAATAGAGTTACCTGCCATTGTGTGGTAGTTTACCCTTTGATCTCGCCTTGTCAAACTGTTGTCAGCTAATATTAAATTAGTCCAGTAAAAGAGGCTTTTTATGTAAATGATGTAAAACGCTTTCAATCTATAAATAGTCATAATTCAGCAGAGAGTTGATACGATGGTCTCTGATATCAAAGCATTTCTGCTGCGCTCTAATGATCGGGGAAAGCCATTTATGATAGATGTTAAATGGAAATCTTGTTCATCATTATAGTATTTTGGATGTAATGCTACGGTGGCTCAGCATGCACACAAATATATTTCTGCAGTTTTCTTGCTGAAGAAGCTATTTAGATTGTGTAGTTTCACATAGAAACTGCTAAAGTCTATATCAATATGAGTGAAACCATCTTTAAAGCCTTAAAGCTGCATGTCACCAGTCTGGGGAAACATGCTTTTAGCTTGCTTACATATCCACAAAGTGCAAATGTATTTGAACTTAGATACTTTGTAGCTCCAGCTTGTCACACGTGTGCGCTTGCTCCCTCGATGAAAATAATGAGGCTGTTTGATGTGAGACCACTATGGGCCGTAATGAGTGGAGTAGACTGTTCAGGACACATGAAAGCTCTTCAGTCCATTTGGACCATGAGCGGCCATTACGGCGCGATGCCGAGACACCATGGAGGTCTGCTGACTTTATGAAGGGGTACAGGATTTAATGATGGAAGCAACAGCTAAATCTGTCACCCTTTTAACTTCTTGTGGAAGGAGGGAGGCAATATTGCAGCGGTGTTAAACACGGGGAGACCTCCAACATGTAAGGGCAGAGTTAATGGGCCGTATGCACAGAAGCACGGTCACGTCAAAAATGACTGTGCACCACACAGGTGCTGTAGAAGATCTCAAATGAAGTGAATCTGCTACATAAATTAAAGTCCTTGATTGTACCAGCTCTGCTGTTTAAGTGATTGTTCAACTTCAATCATACTTCTGTATTCGTTCATAATGATAATTTATTTGAGGGTTATTCTTTGTTAAAAAAAATACTGTTTTCACGACTGGCAAAGTGATGAGTCCATAAATTATCTTTTCTCTCGTCCAGAGGCAGGAAGCAGCACATCTACCTCTAATCATATCAATCTTTTCCTCCTTCACAAGACGCCACTGTCAGTGGTGCCAAAAGAGACACAAACACAGAGAGTGGATGAGTGGGAGGAGGAAGAGGCTGATGGTGATGGAAGGATCGGCAGCTCTTTATTTATCTGCAGGACGATAGAGGAAGAGCCCCAGCTGAGATGAGGTTAATGTTTCTCCAGCCTAGGTTCTGGGGGACATTTGTCACCTCAGGTTGTAGCAGGAGTGCAGAGACTCTAGTTAATGGTTAGACACAGCATCCTGCCACCAGCGACCATTTTGGCTCCATAACAAAAGAAGGCCTACCTCAGCCACTGAGCACTGAGGAGGACCGGGACCCTGTCACTATCCGTCTCCCCAAAGATGGCAGTTCCTGATCAGTTACTAGTTAACAGACACGTGGATGCATCAATCCCGAGGAGTGACAAGGAGTATAAATGCACAAATACACAGACGGTGGGAGCCCAATGCTGATGCTGTAAACATATCTTGTTAACAGGAAGCAAACCCTATGCCGCCACAGCATTGAGTGACAGGATCACTGATGACTAACAACAACAGAGCAGGCTCTTTCTCCCTCTTCTGTTGCCATGCTCAGCATTCGCTCTGCTAATATTTTTAAGCTGAATGAAGAATGAATTCCTGTATTTAATTTAGTTTTGCAGGAAACTTGTAGTAGGATTATTATTTTCCAAATGAAATTATGTGCACCTTTGACGAAGAATGCATTCAATGCCTGAATTGGAGGATTTTGAGATCATGCCCCTTGAGAAATACATGTATTTTACATTTTACAATTTGTAGTATTGTATATTCTAACCTTGTATGCTACAGTATACATCACAATTGTAAGTCTCTCAGTCTCCATTTCAGCTATTACTGGCCATAATATACTTTCAAAAGCTACAAAAGCAATTAAAAAAACGACAACCTAAATCACATTGTTAATTCACATGGTGATTGCTTACAACACAAGGCAGGGGACTTTGGGACCTGCAGTGAGCAGAATGTTTTGATTTTTAAATGTATACCGCTGCTCTGACTCATGCATGTCAAAGAAACCATTTAAAGCACCAAGAATCCAGGAGGGGGACAAAACGCGTCTCTTTAGGTTTTCAACACTCTACAGGTTTGAGATCAGAGGCAGCTCCTGCTTGATAAATGGCCCGGGCTTTTAGGATTTGGAAACATACTGTACCGTATGCACCCCAGTGTGACCCCAGCATGGATCCTATACACACAAGGGACAGGGACAGGGAGGGAGGGACGTCACTCTTTGTGCACTCCCCCACCCTGTGAAAGTGACAGTCCATCACCAGCTAAAAGTCACTGAGGGGGGGCAGAGCCGGTCATTATGCACTACTGAGGGACAACAGTCAGGGATAAGCAGGGGAGGGGACTGTGTCATAGCCTTGCTTTGTTGCTAACCAGAAGGGGGTGAAGCAGCAGGTACAAGCTCACACTGATGGAAGTATTCAGAACATACACTTAAGTAAAAGTAGTCATACAACAATGTAGAAATACTCCAGTTCTAAGCACCTTCCTAGCCGAGTGGTTACAGTGAAGGCCGCTTCAATGCAATGTCCGTGGTTTGATAAGAGCCTGCGGACTTCTGTTGCTTCTCAAACCTCTCTAGACCTCTGTTTCCAATCTTTCAACCGTTAAGCAAAGGAGAAATGCACCAAATGTGCTTTTAACATAAGAATAATACTCTATCAGAGGTAGAGTTGCTTACAATCTTAAGCACGTACATCTAGATGGAAAAAATGAAGGATATCTCAATTATTGTATGAACTACTGAACAGTTTAATATGTAACAATGCCATAAATGTAATAATATATTAAAAGTTAATGTGTCAGTCAAAAAAACATATTAGAGAAAACTGTCAGTGTTTTCTTATGAAAGGTATCTCTAAGTTTGAAGTAGCAGAAAACATTCGAGAGGGAAATATTGTAGCAGCAGTTAACAGACATTCTGCAGATTTAACATTTATAATATGATGCAATTATTGCATCATATTATAAATTAATAATTAAATTAATTAATAATTAAAATATTTAGTATACATGGTACAAATAAAAACCCTAAAGTTATAACATATTCAATGTTCTTCATTTTCCTTATGAATCCTCAATTTTAATCCAATGACAGAAAGAGTGCATGTGTACTTTCACGATTAATACATTAAAGTTTTAGGTTGACCGTTTTTTAAATCAATCTTCAATAATAAGTCAAGTGGCTTTATGAACATTGGAACAGGTTTTGCTTGCCTTAATAATTCATGTTGTTCAAACTCGCCATAAAGAGATTTCTTCATAATGTGTCTTTGATGTAAGTGATGGGTGTCGGCCCTTGTTTTGTGCAAAACTGTCCCAATCATGTCGTAGTCTGTAACAGCCTACATTAGACTAATTCAGGAAAAATGTTAAACACTTTAACTTGTAATGGTGTTTCATTTCTTTTTGGTATTGCTACTTTTAATTTCTAAGGCAGAAGGAGAACTTCTTTCCTATTTCAAGTTGTTCCTCACACGTTGGCGAGCACTAACACCTACATCTACATCAAAATCTAGTCGATTAAATATAACTGATTGTAGAGCAGAAATGAACAGACGGCAAAAGAAAAGAGAAAAAATATCAACAGTAAAATAGAATCAAGGTTACACAGAATTGAAAAGCCCAAATGATTTTAAACCTTTACAAAATGTCTGAATGCATCTGTAAGATTCAGGTCCCCCGAGAACCTGAGTAGAAAATAATGAGCCTCTCTGCTCTCTCTCTGTTATTCTTTACTAATGGCTCCAATCCTCAAACTACCAGAATTCAGCGAGCATTAACACAACTGTTGCGGCAGAGAGAGCCAGTCGCTAATGTTGAAGTAGCTACATTTTGCATACATTTCATGGAGCTCCAAAGAGCGACGCTTGATTTTTATGGTTAATTTAGATGCAGAATACATACTGTGGTTGGCGTTGGAAGCTGGTGTGCACATGCAAATCGTCACCATGCTTGACGGGAGTGTGCACTGTATGTTCAGCCCACTCATTTTTACACTACTAGTCTTTATGTCCCAGCCTCCTCTCCCAGTCTCTGATTCCATCTTGGCAATGACAGACATGCATACACACACACACACACATATACTAATACACTTCACATGCACTCTCAATCGGCCTCACTTCTTTCTCTAGGTGGAAACACACATGTGCGCACGGTTTCCTTCGACTTCGACACCTTCTCTCTGCTTCTCTCTGCTTCTCCATCGGTGAGCCATCATTATCTAGAGAGAGTGCCAGTGTTTGGCCACAGTATGCCTCCTTCCCAGCGTTGAACTGAACAGCAGAGACATAGGCTGCTGGTAGTGACACAGCTGTCACAGACATGCCTCATTACTGCTGTTGCAAATGTCAAAGCACTAAAGTAATCACTCACAGCTCTACCGGACACATGGTCAGACGGTAATTTATTTTATGGGGAGAGGGGTCAACAGTTGTGTGTGTATGCTGATGTTGTATAGATGAGTGGATTTTACACTTTTATTTCAGATTGACGGTTGCTTGCTAATGTGGCGGCAGGTTTCCAGATAAGTAATACCTTTTTTATCCACAAGCACAAACTTCCCTCAGAAGCATAACTGTCACTCCAGGATGCTTCCAGCTACGTTTCTCCCGTGGAAGCTGATGATATCTGTGCACCCTAAGCTAATTTCCCTCCACAAACATCATTGTACTATTTCATTGTTAACTGTTCTAGCAAAGTGTTGACAGCATAGATTTTTTTCCTGCACATCCCCTCTGACGTATATCATGACTGATGTGACTGATCATTCAGTGTTAGAGGAAGCTGTAGTGCTTTGCCGCCAGCTGATCAGGTTAATGGTTAACATTTCCTCCTATTGTCACTGCAAGACGCTGTCGCAGCCATCCAAACTATCCTGAGCAGCATTTATAAAAGTTGCCTTCTAGTTATTTGAAGTCTCTGCTATCTGGAAATAATGAAGGAAATTGGTCAAAAGAACTACTAAGCAAGCAAAGACTGAGAAGTCATTGTGTTATCAAGGACACTTTCCATCGAAAGCAATATGTCAGAGCTCAGGGGTCTATTTGTGCTCAGCTAAGATCTGGCATTCCGCCTCCGGCTGTGAAAACTGGATGCTCCCAAAGCCAGAGGAGGACAGAAAGTGTCACCAGTGCTATTTGGCTGAGGTTAAGAGTGAAATGCATTATTCTACTGTTTTTTTCATGATCTGTGAGCTAAGCTGTTAATGAAAGGTCTTCCAGATATTCACTTCTATCTGTTTTACGTACCAGATAAATGTAGTTTACCACACGTATATACGCTCAGCATTGTATATTTAATTTGTTACATTTATTTCTGAACTAATGTGTCTGTATTCACTTGATTTCTCTTTGATTTCTCTTGCCTCTGAAGGTTTTACAAGCACATGTGTGCTGGGCACCTTTTGGTGTATGACCCTTGAATAAAAAAGAAATCATTATGGAAGGAAATGGAGAAAAGCTAATCAGGTCCGTGTTTTAGTACGAACAGGGGCAGGTTGTCTGGATGGTAAACATGTGATTGCATTTTTCGTTTAAACCTAAATAAATAATAATAATTTCTCTCAAGAGCTGTATTTTAGGGGATGCCGGAAACAAACGTGAACACATATCACCATATAAAGTTGATATGGTAAACTCATTATATTGTTGGTTATTTACACATCCAGAAAATTAAAAAGCAACATTCAGATACATTTTGAGTTGCCTTTCTGGTAGCCTGATCATTATAAGTATTCCAATAATGTCTTTAAACTCTGGTTTTGGTCTCGACCAGCTCTTTAGGGGAATATCTAGCTTATTATCTGCTAAATGCTTTGAGATGTTCTCCAGCTAGTTGCCAGCTTTGTCAACCTGCTGTTTGTTGCTGAGCAGACTACATTCAGCTTTTAGAGCTTGTTTTGCCTAAAACAGCTTCCTGGTGCGCCCAAAGACTATGCAGTGAGAGCTTTAAGAGTGAAGCAACAAGTTGCAGTTGTAAAACCAAAACAATGATCTGAAAGATGCTCAAATGCTTCACAGAACTGAGTTGAACTACAGTATCAGGGAATGATTCTCTGCAGGTTTGTCATTAGAAGCAGTGATTTTAGTTAAAAATACTATTATTTAAGTTATGATATAAGCTACCAGAGTGCACTGTTGCTATACTAACTTGAAGCAACAAGCATCCAACCCAGAAGGCTGTCAGACAACAGGTTAAAAATAAATGGATTGTATGGACTGACATAATGATTTATATTGACTGTCCCAATTACTGGAAGCTTCCACGGTATGCATAAGGTACACTGCTGCATTATTGTGTGGGCTCAAACCTGGAATTTTCCAAGGGCATTTGCTGTGAAGACATTCAGCTTTCAGGGGTATGCTGACTGCTTCCCATTCACTTTAGATACAGCATATACTGCAAGTGTTAGTAACCATAGAGATGCCATTACCAGGACAAACGTGGTAGACTGAACTCCTTGACACTTGGGTTGACATAAAGTTCAAGGAGCAAGAAAAGTTATTTCCTCAGTTTTGTGCTTTGCCTGATCAGTTAAAAAAATGAAGAAATTTGGAGCCAGTACAATGGAAGAAATTAGGCACTTTAAAATGTTTGCATAACGAGCTCCTTGTCGCCGCAATGGTTCTCTTCTTTTTAATCACCCGCACTCTCCAGACCACCTACACCCTTCTTCATGATCAGATACAGGACCGACGGCCTGATGTATGATCCGAGGAATTAATCTGCTAAGCCTGATTGCCATTACCGCGATGCGATTATGCACCTTGATTACTGAGCCCACCCCAAGGACCATGACGTGCCCTGGTCCACATTTTAAAGGTGCGCATAAAATTATGTGGTGATTATCCCACAATAGATCAATCCACGAGTGAATGAGACTGTGGGGCCATATGGACCGTCTCAAGTAGGACTGTGATTATTAATAGGTACTTGAGGTGACCTGATACCTGAAGCTTGAACCACTGAAACTGCCTCCGATCCTTCATACAAGCAAATAAACCCTTTTTCATACATTCCGAAATTCATTATTGGATTATTGTTGTAGAGCGAGAATTGTTTGGAGTTCAAGCATGGATAAAAGGGATGTTGGGCTCTTCATGACGACTGGGGCCGCACTTGTCCCTCTTAAGAAGACAGACTTCAGATATTTAATGGCAGCACAGATGTGGATTGCCTTGAGACTGTTGAGGGTGCGCTTCAGTTATCAGCCTATAGAACATAGATCAGTATTTGTGTATTATGAAACAAAAATGAATAGATTAAGCAGAAAAAAGATAAAAAATAGAAAGCTTACAAGTATTGAACATGTAAGTATAATTCTTCAATGACACTTATCCTCAGAATTCGGGACCATCTAATCCTTCACTGTCATTTTTAGGGATTTTTTTTTTTATTTCATCCTGAGCCAAAGTACTCATTTGGTACAGCAAATAAATAGTCCTATAGACTTATCCAAAAGCAATCCTGCATAAAGCGATTAATTGGATGAGACAATGAAGAAGTGAAATCACATCTGTTTATGGTTTTCTCCCTGCTTACATATTATGGAATATATTAGTCACAAGCAGACACTAGCCTTGGATAAACCTCCCCCAGTGCAACAGTCCTAATGTTAACATGTTAGCATTAGTAACATCCTGGCGGGATTTAATGGACTTGATGTGCCACTATTCACAGCAGAGGTCCGCGTTCTGAGAAATCATGGTTCTCTGTGTCGATCATGTGCCCTCCCAGCACAATCACTTAATGGCTTCAGCAATTACGCTTATCTACAGGAGTAAAAAGACATAAATGTCAGTCAGTGGAAAATAACTGATTTATGTCTTTAGTCTGTATCAGAGAGGGAGTTAGGAAGGTTTATGACATGCTAAACGTATTCGATAAAGACAACGCAGCCGAAAGCGTACGCACATGCTGTAGATAATTCAAGGACCATTTACAGTATGCAAATGTGAATTTGAGCTTCCAAATGCACAAATGCAGAAATTCCATCACTGGCCAGAGTTCAATAACTCTTCAATCTTCAAGTGTCTGGATAATGGTCACTGTGCCTGCACATCAATGCAATTCAAAACCTCAACAGTCCATCACTGGACAGTGTTTGCCACTAAAACAACACAGATAAAGGAGTGTGCGTTGATGCTAGATAGGCCCTGTGCTATTGTAAGTGATGATGAGTGATGGACAGCAGAGGATGTGTACATACTATTCACAGGGCTCCATGTGGCAGCTTGCATTTTCACACTGGTACAGTATGTTTGTCATCTTCAGACAACGCAGACACTTATGCACCGCCGTGGGCAAGCACCGTAGTGTCCGGAAAGCCGTCTGCGTCACGGGCACATGCATGTCATACGCCGCAGAGTCCCTGCTAAGACATGCCTGCATGGCTTGCAATGACAGATGTAAGATCTTGGCCTCCTATAGAGAAGCACAGAGCACAAAGAATCTGTGAATCCTATTTAAAGGATCAGCACAACCGTCTTCTCCCCAAACTCGAAAAGACACATATGCCTATCTTAGACATTACTATGCTCAAAGTGTTGGGAATTGTACCACTTTACTTGAAAATTCAGCACAATTTGGATCTGTTCATTATAGGATCATATCAATTTTCATAAAAAGAAGCAATGGCTTGCGCCACTTTTTATTATAGCAGAGAGGTTTTCAAGAAGACTGTTAACAGCATTTACAAGAATGCACATGCAGCTTTGGCAAGAGCATACTTTAGTACCGCCATTATTTGAGAGAAATAAATTACATGATAATAGACCGTAATCGCATTCAGCAATCGAGTGGAAATTAATATCCTTTTATTGCAGAAATGGTGAGTGAATGAACAAAGGAATGAATGAACGGAGAGCATCAGATCATCTCATTGACATGGGAAGAAAATGTCCTGTTTAACTTAAGACTTTCCCTGTTGAGATTACCACACATGGCGTTCATCTCAGCATTTAGAACATGAGGAAAGTGATCTTTGAAGTCGAGGGGATTCAGAATCCCAGCACTGAGTAATAGGTTTTTTTTTCTTTAATGTGTTTTAGTCAAAAGCCTTTTGAGTCAGGCTAGCACTGTGACGTCTCATGGAAGGGCTGCAGCCTGGTGCCACACGTGGACTGTTATCATTTATATTTTGGGAAAAGATACACTCATCTGAATGCTCCAACAGGGGTCTGACACAGAGTGGGCAAGGTGAGCAAGAGATATCATTTGGATCATTTTTAAACCACACACAAGAAACGTGATGCTTCCAGAAATTGTTTATTTTGTTCATAAACTTTTCATAAAAATAACAACATCAATATTCATTTAAAGTATTGTAGAAACTGTCTATATACAAAATCTTTACTTGAACAGTTAATATAACTTAAGGCAAGTTAAATTACTTTTTTTGCAGTACCGTACCCTGTTGGTGATCATTTCAATTTTTTATTTTTTTTGTTGCTAAAGTGTACATTTCAGCATACAGTATCTCCAGCAAAAGATACCAGGAGTCAAAACCCTTTCATGGTAAAGTCCAAGGTAAAATCCACAGAAACTCGCAGCAATGTGTGCTACCTGATTACTCAAAAGCAGTATTTTATATGTTGCTAGTCATTTCTAGCTTGATTAAACATACTTCTGTACATACTGTAAAATCCTTTTTGTTGAAAAGCTGTACCACAACTAGTGTACATACTGGTCCTTTTTCAAACTAAACCAGCAGTTTAATTAAATAACTCTTATCATACCAACAATGGGATGAAGTGTGAAAATGTTTCTGATATCAAATTGTAACATTTAAAATATTGTGTTACTAAACAATAGCCCTCAAAAACCAAGACATTATTAATGATTTAGAATACATTTCACCTTGATAAATGACACTCAAATGTGATAAATGTAAAATATACAATTAGCTATAAAAATACAAAGAAGTACAGTTATACAAATATATTTATTTCCCATTTATGATATATCTTTCACAATTGTAATAATCCAATTAATTGTAACACTACACAAAGACCAATGACAAAAAACACTGACAGCCAAATGAAAAGAATTCAAACAAACACTACATTTGATCAAAGATGGACAGCTTTATGGTCAAAGCCATAAATATGTTAGCCTACATTCATGTCAATAACCTTCACTGTGGAGTGAAGGAGTACCTTGACAGTGGTTGATATTCCGCTTAAAGGAAAAGAAACACTGACATAAACATGCATTTCAAGAAACATAGTCCAAACCATTGCTCTAAGAATGCTAAAAGCAAAAAATAAGAATCTTAAATGGAGATATTAATAATCTGTAAGTGCAATCCATACAGGCTCAGAGGAGATGGAGGTTGGAGCTGTCCAGAAGAAGAGGTGCTGAGCAGCAGTCATGCAATGCCGCAGCAGAGAGGTTTGGCTCTACTGACAGTAACAGCAACAAGTCACTTATGATCTGTTTATCGACTTTTTCAACTTGTGCATCTTTGCATTAAGTCAGCAGCATCAGCAGCAGGCACTAAGGCCGAAGCAGACCTCTCCTTTCCTTTCTGCTCCTCAAAAAATTGCAATATTTGCGAAACCTCGTGCCAGGCATTGCCAGTCAAACCAACTTGGACGTTAACTTGTAGTCAGCTGGCTTTATCTTCCAAGACGGAAAGATCCTAATGTCGTGTAGGCTATGTTTGGACAGACAGCTTTGTCTTCAAATTCCCTCTGGAAGAGTGAAAGTCCACGCGCTGGTGGTCACCTGTGGCTTTATTTCCATTTTCTCCTTCTGTTTCAGGTGTACGCGTCCGTGCCGTTTCCTCTCGTCGCTCCGGGCGAACCGTTTCCCGCACGTGTCGCAGGAAAACGGCTTCTCCCCGGTGTGAGTCCTGGTGTGGGTGGTGAGGTGGTCGCTACGGCTGAAACTGCGCAAACAGATGCGGCACTGGAAGGGTTTGTGGCCCGTGTGGATGCGGATGTGCCGGTTGAGCTCGTCGGAGCGAGAGAAGCGCCGGTCGCAGCTCTCCATGGGGCAGGTGAAGGGTTTCTCTTTGGCGGGGCCGTGAGCGGCGGCAGGGCTCTTCCGGGCCCGGGTGGGCTTTGTAGGACGGGTGGTGTAACTTTGGGCGAATGAATCTGGCAACAAGGAAGAGTAAAGGATGGAGTCTATGGTGCTTGGTAAAGCTGGAGACGTGTATAAGGAATCACACTGGTTAGATGGCTGTGGGGGTTCGGGAAAGGGTTTGAGGTTAGAGGAGAGGCCCATCGGAGGGGGAGGGAGGTAATTATTGTACATGGGGCTGGAGTAGCTCTGAGAACAGGTGTCAGAGAAACACGGCTCCTGTTTGATACCTCCCTCCACTTTAAACTCCATCTCTGGGTTGGGACATATTGGGGGAAATGTGTCTAAAAGTTCCTTGACATCCATCTGCTGCTCAGGGGGGAAATCGCTTGACATTGGGAAGGTTTCTGTTTGGAAACTCGTCTCCAAACAGCCAGCTTTGGTAAATGTTCCCCACTCGTAGCAGCTGCTTTCAAACTCATTCTTAACCACGACAGGGAAGGAAGCGGCCTCTGACTTTGGTTCGTCTTTCTTCTGGTTCTGATCATCAGCGTAACTCGGGCACGTCTGGTCAGGAGAGTAAACGGGAGGAGAAGGTCCGGAGCAGGTGTAGGACTGCCTCTTGACGCCGGGGTCTCCAAAATGCCCATTGCTGCTGTCCATCGGCGCAGGCGATGGATAAGTTCCCCGACTGTTGATGCTCTGTTGCACGTCTAAAAGTGGCAGTGTTGATATACCCACGATCTCAGTGATCATATTGAGAAGTGTTTCGGTGCTGCACGGCGCTCCCTGAGATGCCTCAACATAGAAACTGCCGGAGTAGGCGAGCGAAGAGGGGGTGTAGGAGTCTTTTGGGCACTCGCAAGGGTTAAAAGCAAATTCCGAGTTGGAGGCTTCGGTTTTGAGGGTAGCTGGGGTTCCTTCTGTTGAATTAACAAGAGAGAAAACTTTGTCATCGCGAGTGATTTATAATTGAGAATCAGCGCATATTAAACGAGGATGAAAAATCAGCGTTACATAAACATTCATGCTGTTTTGGCATAGGAATGCTTTGATAAGGTGCCTTAATATAGCCTACTCGACTGTACGGGAAGAGTTCTCTATCTCCTCTGGTTCTCATATATTCAACACATTTAAATGATCTTGCATGCAAATGTTAATCGACTGTGCAAAGATGCGGACTCACCGTGGCCAAACTGGGCAGGTACCCCCCGCTCTGCATCGACATAAACCTCCTGGTTATCTTTCCGCACGCTGTTGTCCATTCCCATGGAAGAACTGTTGCAATTGTCAAACTGAGGGTAAAAAGAGTCTTTCGCATTCAAATCCATATTGTTCAACATACTGATGCTGCTCTTAGAAGTCCGTCTCTCCCAGGGAAAAAGGTAAAAGGAGAAAATGTAAAATAAATTATGCAGATGACTGTTTTCTTTCAACTCCCCTTTTGATGGTTTTCAACAAATGATCCAAAGTGGTCTGTGTCAAAAGGTGTAAAAAGCAATTAAAAGGTATTCCTTTTCGTCTCTGCTCCTCGCTTGGTATTTGCTTGCTGTGGATTTCACATCAGCGACTTCCCCTCTCTCTCCTTATATACACTTTGGCAGCTCCCTCGGCCCTCCTCCCCATTCATCAGCTCCAGTGAGAGGATTCCCCGCTGCGTGTAAACTTCATGCCCATACTTGGACCGAGGATGTGACGGAGTCCCCCCTCCTCTAATCCTCCGTCCTCCCAGACTGGAGAGAAGGAATCTGACGTTGCAACAAGTGGCGACCAGTGTTTCGGTGTAAAACGGTGTACTGATGGCATCTCTGTGCCCAGAAACGATGCATCAGTTAAATGAAACAAACATTAAGCTAGCGACAGTGTTGTTTCTCTTGGCATCACCCTTTACCTCACACGGTATCACGCATTCGAGATAGCCATCACGCATTCGAGATAGCCTAACTCTATGATTCGCCAATTTAGTTCGCTCTCAAGCAAAGAGAGGTAATACACGGTAGAAAAGTGAACAGTTAACTGACTTGATCACCAAAGCTGGGCAATTGAAGATTTTGGAGGTAAGAAGGCATTCAAACACCGGTTTAGGGGGTTTAACATGAAGGTAATGTAAGGAGAAAGGTGAAATGTACCGTAATCTATAGGCACTCTAAATTATTAAAGTTATAGAAGAAGAAAGGGTATTTCTGAAATAAATATGTTTAAGGTTCAAGGAGGGAAATTAAAAGACAATTGTATCATTTTATTATAATGTACCAGGATATATTTGAAGGATATGATATATACAGGTCACATATATTTTTGTTTTGGATACCAGTTTGGAAAACAACACCGTATTTGCAACACATTTGTCCTACAAAAGGTTTAAACATGCTGAAACTTCGAAAAGGTAATACAAACCTAATATAATTCATTACAAGATATGAAAAATAAACATTATGTTTTTTGAGAGATATTGAGGCCATTGTTGTGGCAGAAAAATGAACAAATGAAATATTGATATAAAGGGTAATAGAGATGGACATGCAGGAATAGCAAAGTGCTATAAATATAAATATATATGCAATTTAAGTATTAATTAATCAACTAGTTTAAGATCAACATTAAAGAAACGTAGGGGCTTTATAAAAGAAACGCAGCAAAAGCAGCACAAAAATATGGTAATGCTTTACAGGTAGAACTACTTGCTCTTAGACTTGACATGTTAATCCGTGCGATTCAATGACATGTAATAGCTAAGATAAGCTAATGTAAATGTACCAAATGTAACAAAGTGAGACAAAAGAAAAGGACAAAAGCAACCCTCTAATGATTTAACGATTCAACGCAAAAGCACGTGCACCTGAGCAGATAATAAGGTATTCTCTTGAGTATGCCAGATTCTCTTTGAAGTAAGCACTAGTGAATTAATTAGGCCTACTTCGTTTTAAAGATAAATACTAGAACAACCTAGTCTGGTAAACGTATTTCCCTCTGAGACTTGCCTCTGTGTCCGCATCAGATCTGGGCCAGACTACATGGCCTACATGTTAGCAGTTACATTTAACAACTCATAGCAGTCCACCTCTTTCATTTACTTCCACAAATGTACTCCCTGTCTTGTGGTCGCTGTAAATTGTGGTCGCTAACTCTATGAGGGCGAATAACCGCAAAGCCCAGTCTAAACGAACCCTTGGCCTTTAAAAGCATTGAAGGGAGTCGATAACACCCCTGAGGTGTTCAGTGGTTGAACCCAACTGTTCCCATGACATTTCAACCCCCAAAGCATTTTTTTCTGTTTCGCATCTGTTGCTGGGTGCCCTCCGTGGTCACACTTCCTATTACAAAAAGTCGATACTCTTTCATAGGAAGCTGCAGTCTGCAGCAGACCTCTGGCTCCGGCTGGAGGGTCAGGACCGCGGACAGCGGCGCTGCAGCCGCATTCAGCCTGTAGCCACAAACCAACCAGCAGCACACACACTCTGGGTTTTCACTCTACCCTCAATGTTTCCTGTGGCTCTGTAGTCTTAGACTAGGGGAAATTCGAATTTACTGCTGGCACAATTTAATGCAATAATTATATGAAGCAAATGCTAATTCACTACACAAGCATCACATTTAAAGGATGATTTTGGTCTCAGCAGATTTTCTTTTCATTGTTCTACCATGTGAGCCGCAAACAGCTCCAAAAATGTAATATTTTCTTTGAGTATTTTATACTTAGAGACCAGTAAATATCTGAGTGAAATATTGTAATATTTTCTTCACTACATGTTGGACAGCTTTGGGAAATGTTTTTATTATGCAAACATGTTCAGCCTGTATGTATTTTAAAACCCAGGAATCTACATAAGGAAGTTCAAATTAGCCCCACATTGATCAACTTCACAAAGCACTATGTAGATGTTCATTTGTGAAAAAGAAAAGTGCTCCATTAATATAACACTAACAGGATCCATTTAGCTTAATAGTAGTTTAAGTAGTAATTCATGTAGTACACTTTTTTTTTTGTGTAACATTTTGAATGCAGGACTTGTGAGGGATCATCCTTTGATAAGGGGTCACAGGAGTGCACATTTCTGTACACAAGAAAGAGTGTATTGATCAATAGACCAAAGCCATAGATAGCTACCTTCACACCACTACAGACTGCATTTTACCAATAACCATATCATTCTTTTTGAACTGTACTGAAAGGCTCCTGTGAGCCAATTGAAAAGCATCCGAGAGAGATGTGTTAGGAACTAGTTTAACTGAAGATAAAAAAGCTTGTGGCTATAGTGAATAAAATATGATTACTGCGGCACAAACGCAAAAAGACTATTAGACATAATACACAGCCTGCTTAGACGACTCAGATTTAATGTCATCTCCTTCAATACTGAAGGAGAAGTGTAAAATGTATCAAAGGATCTCGCTGCCCCGTCATCTCTTTAAGGTAGTGTATGATAATAGCATATAAGCTCTTTCATTGCAGCAGTGACATTCTCCTGAACAAATCGTTTTCACCTCAGATGTGCACTCTAATTCTAGGCCCAGAGATGTTTAGCTTTGAGGGACTGCCTCCAAGTAATCCAGAGTCTATTAAAACCAATCTGATCACACAGAGTTCAGATCACGAGATGCTGTTATGATAACTGCAGTGTGGCTAACCTCTCTCCTCCATAAAATGCCACAGCACAGGAACTAAGTAATGGATTTATGTAATGTAAGCACTTACTGACATTATAGCGCAGGGGTAACGCCATACCTGTGAAAGATAAATGAAAGCCTTTGTTATATTCCTCTGCATCCGAGCACTGTGAGACAAATCTATTTCTTCGTGAATGGTGTGGTAGGTTTCGAAATAATGTAGAGCAATACAAAGTTGCTTCCATGTTTTAACAAGGATATTGACTTCAAAAGGGGTTCAAAGTACTGGCTGAGGACAGAAGATGAAACATGGCTTTAATGAAAGGATCATTTCAGCAAGGCACAAGTGGAATGCTTTAATATAGTCCCGAGCTGAAATAGGCTCAACTTGTAGTATGTCTTTATAAATTATCCCTTATATCAATTTGTCTGTCTTCATATGGTTAACAAATTAAATATGGCCCTATATATATATGTATATAGCTTTTGTGTGCCTTTTCATGGAGAGTACAGAGTGGAAAAAGGGAGAATGAGAGAGGGCACATCATGCAAAGAAAGTGCGAGTAAGGACTCAAAATAACGAACATCAACCTCGTGGGTTTGTGAAGAAAACGATACGATATGATGGAGGATCCCTGATCTGGGAACCATGAATGATACAGTAAATGTGGAATTAATTGAAAACAATGAGTGATGGGGGCACTAGAGGAAAAGTCTGAGGATCAACAAGGCAGTATGATTCATCCTCTGGGAACCATGAATAAAGCTGAATGGCAAACAATCTAATAAGAAGTACATGTGTGGAGCGACGGACTGTCTAGATCCATAGGAGGGCCATTCCAGTAGCAATGCTTAAATGCTGCTGTACAGCACATGTACAGTAAGTAAGTCCCTAGATGCCTAACATACCATCAACCTGACAATTACAGATCTACTGTGATCCATTCAAACTGTTAATTACTTTACTCCAGCTTGATACATTGTGTCAGAGATGCTTTATATTACTTTTATAACTGAAGTTAATTATTTGTGGCCCGTAAAAAGGTAAATGCTTTTCTTTATGCAGCATATGGCGGTGTGTGGCGCAGTGGACCATTGCGTTGGTGTTGGGATCAGGGGAGCACAGGTTCAAACCCCACTGCAGTCAGCATGTCGTTGTGTCCCTGGGCAAGACACATCACCCCAAATTGCTCCTGTGGGGATTGTCCACAGCATGTTAGTTGCTTTAGATAAAAGCGTCTAACAAGTAACATGTAATGATATTTAACCCCCTGGCCGTGTTATTTTCAGGTTCACTCCTGGACAGTGATTGGGAGTTTTGCTTGCAGGTGGGTGCCTGATAGAGTTGAAGAGGCAGTGAGGAGTGACTGCCCTCTGAGATCACTGCAGTGCTTCAATGTCTGTTCTATATTTTGACTAATATTACTTTTCTTTAGTGTTTATAGGAGAAACAGCTGCTATGTTGATAAAAACTTAACTGATCCAACCAATACGGATACCCCTGTTTCTTGCTGTATTAAGCTTTCCGGAAACAAAAATACAAAAAAGCATTTATTTCACAAGATAGTTCTACATCCTGGTCCAGACAAATAACTGATACACATCCAGGGATTTCTTCTATGAGCAATGGCATTTTGTTGATTTATCAAAACTGTGCAGCAGTCAAGCTATCGATACAAGCTAGAGGCACATCGATGGCTCACATTACATCTTATTTTGGTTCTAAGAAACCATCTTAGAATTGAAACCTTCATCCCCCTTATGAGCATAAGCTGATGACCTCAGAACTCAGCCAGAGGCCAGAGGTCATCAGAGGCCAATCCGCAGTATCGGCAAAATTACTGTTATCAGTGATGCACTTAGTTATCATTATTGTTATTGTTCTTAAAGGCACATTGTAAAGTGGTGTAAGCTGAATCAGGGAAGTTAAGGACTTTTTTTTAATGAAAATCAGTAGCCATTTTTTGTTGCAATGTGAATTCTTGATCTAGTGTACAATAGACCTTTTAAACCCAGACTGGCTCTTGTCTCAAGACTATAAGAACCTGAAGAGTTTGCTGATTCTGCAGCACATCCACATTCCTACTCGAGAGCATAAACAAGCAATCATTTATAAATCTCACTTTATCTCACTTTCTCAAATATATTGTATTCCACTAGATGTACAGTAGCTCATCTAAGTCTCAATGCAACCCACACTGTTTGCGAGTAAATAATAGAAGAACCTTATCCACACCAGGAAATCCACTGAGATGCAGAGGCTGCCATTTAATGTTTGAAATTTAAAAAAGCACGTTAAACCTACCATGATCTGGAGAGGTTATGCAGAAAATACTGGATCTACATGACACATTCAAGAAGCCTGAGATTAAAAACGTAGGCTGATGCTTTGCCTGCATCCATGCAATGATGAAACACATATGGATCATAAAACATGCATTTACATTCAGCCCCAAGTGCTGTGTTGTACTTTTGACTAATGCCTCTTTAAGTTAGTGGATGCAAAGCAGATTTCTTTGGAGCATTCCTTAGAAAGCAAGGGTTGCACAAGAGCTGGAGAAATCCATCTGCCTCCCCCAAATCTCATCCTGACATGTCTCATAGTCAAATCTCCCCCCAAGGCGCTGGATGAGGGAACATCTCCAATCTAAACCTGGATACAAAAGGGGCCTATAAGACACCGCAAAATGGATTGGGAGTGCTAAAAGCACAGAAACCTCTGCCGGAAACACGACTTTCTATAAATACAAGATACTCGCCTCAGCTGCCAAGTTCGTTATTCTGTCTCTCTATTTTGCTCTCTCTCTCTCTCTTTCTGTCATGTTGGGCTCTGGATAGTTATATATACTGCATCATCATGCAAACACTGGGCAATTGAAAGAAACATATTACAAATAAGAAAAATAAAAGCAGCGGAAGCGTGGTTCTTCTTTTGAAGGAGCATCTCTCTCCTGCTCTTCCTCTGAGAGTGGGAGTGGGTTAGGGAAGCCCGGTACCAGGCCCCGGTGCTGCTGCTGCTGCTGCTGCTGCTGTTGGTGTGGCAGGTTTCCCGTGCGATCCAAAAATACTTTCGCACTCGCCCACTTTGGTCCCCAGCCGCCTGTACACTTTGGTTCGACAGCAGGGATGGGTGAGAATCATATTCAGCTCTCATGATTGCAGAATGCCCCAGTGTTTCTTTAACCATGCCCCCAGACTCCTCCACACACATTTCACTCGCATGGTTCCCACCTTGCCCTCTTCTCTGCTGGATCCATGCTGGCAGCGCTCTGTCAAATTCTTGGGCCGGATCCAGCTACTGTACCTGCGGTTACCTAACTGCTCGGACATGTTTAAGAGAAATCTGTGATAAACGACTGTGAATTTTCACAATTTCAAAGATTTTATATAAACTAAATAATCCCAAATATATTAGAGTTTAAGGTATCGTTAACAGTCGATTAAAATGCAAATATCTCTCGTTTAGTGCTTCAGATGCAACAACAACCCCCGTTAAACTGGAAGCCAATAATATCAATACACAAAATCATTATCATGCAACATGGGACTATTATTATGTCCTTTTGACCAACAGAAGTTAACATCTACATATTGTAGTCTCTGACTCATCTGCTCCCACACTGTTTTCTATCCGTTGCTCGTTCAATCAATTGACTCCACAACGTGTACATTTGAATATGAATGGTAATATTTAAAAAACAATGTTTCCATCGCTGCTTAATCGATGCACATACAGTTATTAAGGGGACAAGCAATGCAAACAGATTCAAACAAATAGCTAACAGCAGACATGTGAGGAAACAGATGAAGAATGTTAAGAGCTTGCAGCTAACAAAAGTAACTATGGAAACGGCCAGCTCTACATTGCACTAGCTTCCACAGCTCTCTCCAGAAATAAAAACTGTTGGGCTAAGAGCGAATCAGGTAAAGACAAAAGATCCCGGGTGAACCTATTTATAGTGGGCCTTACATAACATACATAGACCTATGTTGGCTGAGGCAGGTTGGTGCTCAACAGCGAGCTTCTGGGGGGCAAAGGCAGGGTGCAGAGAGCTGGAGATGCTGCATCCTGCAGGGTGTTTTACAGAAAGACATGCAGAATAAACAGCAATTAGCCCCGTTTGGATGATGATGCTGAATTCAATAGAGGAGGGAAAGCTTGCTGTTTTGAAGTTGAGGAGAACAAACACAGTTACTCTGTCCTGGGAGAGCAATGCCGGAGTTCCACGTACAAAATGAACATGCAATAAGGTAATGGAAATTGACACATTAAAAGGTTTATAGCCATGAGGCTTGAGGGATGCACAAAGACAGAGAATGGAGAAACTCATACGTCACAGGGAGCAGAAGTTCATAGCCAGTTTTCCCAAAGGCTTTGTTTATTTGTATGGGAGGCAGAAAAGTTGTGTCAGAGGAGTTCACACACACACACACACACACACACACACACACACACACACACACACACACACACACACACACACACACACACACACACACACACATTATACTGTGGCCTCAGGACAAAACATCTGACATCTCCAGTGAGATGATATGAGCATAAGCCCACATACGCACAGAAAACCTGAGTGAGAGCACTGTAATGCAGGAGCAGTGATAATCGAGAAGTACAGCCTGCCACTATATCTTCAATCCAAATTGAGCCATTAGCATAATTATCCACTTATACTGCTTTAATTCTAAGTAGCTCTCCATTGTAAGTAAAATGATAGCTAAGCTATATTCAAAAAGCCTATTTTCCACTCACAAATGCCTTATTAATTAGCTCCCTCTAGCATAAGTTCCCAGTAATTACATTCAATGTAGCAGTCAGTGCTACAAGGGGGGTATTTCCAGCAACTATTAGACAACTTTGTAATTGCTCTGCAAATGTATAATGATGTCCATCATAAAAATATTCTATTTCAACACCGAGAAGCGTCCATTTGAACACTAAATTCTCTCCGAGCACTCGCAGGCCGATTCATTGATATTAGTCAATCACAAGATATTCACTATAGGAGCTCTGATAAGGTTGGGTGATATGCAAATGAATACTCCCTGACTCATCTGTTTATTATGCAGTCACATTAGTTAGCTCTGATGCTGTTTGGCTATTATCCCATCTAACTGTGAAAAAAGGGTCTTGGGTGAGGGGGATGGATTGCGCAGTGAGTGCTTTAGTCACACAGATTGTCCGCACTCTTCAAAGAAATAAATGCATTTTCGACTGTAGTCGCATTGAGGGTATGTGGAATTCATTTCCTCTGAGAGAAACAGCGAAAGGCAAAGGAAATGGCTCATCTGCGTCCAAATCCCCGGATACCATGCTTTGCGTTTACAGGTCAAAGGGTCAAATAATGAGCCTGTGTTACACAAGACTGTGCCCGAAGGCAATCACTGCACATCAATACATCATTGTAGTTCTTAAAATCTCATCTCAAACGATTAAGACGAAAGAAGGTTCACAATTCTTCCCAAAAAGATGCTGAATTGAGGTATTGTATTTATTCATGTCGCTGTAAATCTACATGAATAAATGAGTCATGCATTAAAAAACTGAGAGACATACTGTAGCCTCTAATAAATGTGTTGAAGCTACCGATCTGTGGCTTCCTATCTGCTGTTCCTCTAACTGATAGAGGCACTATTTTTAGTCATGCAACCTTAATGCACCACTGTGAGCCTCCAACTATACAACTACACATCTAGCCCATTCAAAGGATTCATAACAGTCCAGAGGTTGGAACCCAGCGGTCATGCACACAGAATGAGGGCCCATATTAGTTTTTCCAGCAGCGCTGTTTGATATTTGGTGTCAAAGTATTAATAGGAACATCGCAACTGCAAGCTCCGGTGAGTAAATGTATGGCAGCTCATGTCAAGGAGTAAAAAGAATTTGCCATCCATGTGCTATCCATGCCTTTTGATTTTAGCTAATTAAGCACCAGGCCCTCTCAGCAACAGCGCTCCATGGAAACCATGAAAAAGCACATTGACGTCAGCTAGAGGCCTTCGAATGTGCCATCTGACAAAAGAAAGGACAGGGCTGCTATGCTTAAGGTCACAGCGAGTTATTGACTGACAGAGGTGTGAACATGTGACTGCAAGCTGGGGAAAAAAAAGAATATATATATTGATATATATTAATATAAATATAATACTTTAGATTAAAAACATGGAGAGTACATGGCAATGTCTGAAACTATGGGCAATGCAACATGTTGGCTACTTAGTAATGGTGCAAGCCAATCAATTTTCTACAAGTGTTGCTGTAGAATTAAATACCCTGGCTCTCCACTTAAGTATTACGACTCATAGATCTTAAGCTCATATGTTTAGGATAATATTGCACCCCTAGGCATTTTTTAGAAGCATTAAAAAGATTTGGGAAATATTAGAAAAAGGAGTCGTGGTGGAATTTCATCGATCGGCAACATGACTAATTTACTCATCCAAGATTATACTAACTAAAATATAAAATATGCAGACATAAACCTACCCATGGTGCTATTCTATAATTACCACATGTACTGTATGTTCTGTAAAATGGAGTAACCAGCTGTATTAAATTGCATTTATGCATACTGTTCACAGACTGTTATCTTGACGAGTCATTTTTAATATTGAATTGAAGAAGTGAAATGCAGTTCCAGTCACAGCTGGTACAGACATTAAGTTAATTACGGGTAAGGATTTATCAATTATGTTTGCTAAGACAATTTGCAGAGTCAGCTGATCGTTTCATACACAGGAACTAAAGAGCAGTGACAGAATGATCACAAACCTGTGAAGCCGTGTCAGCGCTGATCCGTAACAACGAAGCTCAAACAATAAGGGGAGGACACGACAGGTAAAAAAGAGTTTCTATTTGTGCATTTCAAGGAGAGATTGTATCTATGGGTTAAGATTCATTATCTGCTTACATCCATGGAAGTCACACACAAAAATGACCAAAAAAGTACAGTATGTCAAAAGAAATAATTCAAACCGTTTATTGTTTTAAACAAAACAAAAACATAGTCAGTCTGTTGTATTCCCTGCCAGTCAAACTACAGGCTGTGTACAAAATATGGCTGCTTTAAGAAGCAGTTGTTTTACAAATTGAGCAAGACTGTATATCATTTGTTTTAATCAAACGATGAAATATCAAAATGACCAATCATTAAGACTGAGAACACATGATGAAGAGAAATGGCACAATAAAGAATAATGGCCCTCACTTACTTTCCCGGATGAAGACTTGTGATGAATCTGATGAAAAGTTAATATACACCCTGTTGGCATGCTCCCTAAGAAAAGTAGACCAGCGGTTTATTAGAGAAAATACTGTGATAATTAAATGTTGCAATGTGAAGCAATGAGACTGCATGTGGCATATGAGTTCATTAAGTGTTTCCTAAATGAATCTTAAGTGTATACCTGAAGCACTAGACTGTGCTGCGCTCCACATACAGCACAGACGGAGTAGCTGCACTTACACTTTGAAAATTAACCTTCAGAGAATACCAGTTTGAAACCTGTGGTTTTAATTAAAGGTTAAATGTGATCATGAATGTCTAGTTTTCAAGCTGGATGTTGTTATTTCAGTGTGTTGACTTTTATCAACGAGAGAAGACCTGTAACTAGATCTTAACACCTGATTATGTGGAGGTTTCAGTCACATCCAGATAACTGAGGGCCAATATCTTATAAACATGAGATGCGACCTACAGTATCAGTACTGTTCAGCCATCATTAATACTGTGAGGGACGACCAGCCGGTGAAGGGGTGGCTCCCTTGGCCCCTGCCAGTGCCGTCATTGTATTGTTCCCAGATATACCCTGTTTCAACATACTGTCTGTAAACATTATTGATGATGTTAGTCCTGAGTTCCTCATAAAGGGCAGCTGCAATCTCTTGGTATGGCCCTTCTGTGTTGCTGTAGTGGTGCAGGGCTCTGACGGCCAAGTAGTTGATGTTAATCCATATCGGTCCCCTCCAGTAGGGGGCGTCGTGTTCTGTGTTTCGCTTCATGTACATTGGATCAGACTTGGAGATTGAACGCAGGCCGTAGGGCGTCCACAGCTTGTTGGAGTCTCTCATGTCACGCAAGATGTGTTCTAGTTTGGGGGAATCCGGTGTTAGAATCTGCAGCAAGAAGGGGAACAAGCTAACGTAACCCAAAGCATTAACAAACTGCAGCTTAGGGGCTCGGCGGACTGAGCGCACGAGGCGCGCCACAGGGAACTGATGGCGAGGCTGTCCGGGAGGCACGTACACCTTCTCCTGCTGCAAGGACACAGCCTGGGTGTGGTTGCCAAAGTCGCTGAAAGCATTAAGTTGGTCTGACCAGTGGAGCTCATTCAGCTTGTCGTTGTCACTGAGCACATGGTGGGTGAGCTCATAGTCCTGATGTGGCTCGCCTAGAAGCCGCGCTATACTCGCCATGATGCCTGAGGATAAGGCCATCCAGCAGTGTAAATCCACATGGCGCTCTTCTGCTGATGGATGTGAGGCGCGAGGGTAGTCGTCCAGCCCAGAAGTCAAGGTCTTGGGATTGAGGAAAAGATTGGTGTCCTTGTCACGTCCACGCCAGCGGTATGAGTTTGGTAGGGGCCCCGTCTGTGTGGTGTTGTACCATTCAAACCAGGTTTTCAGTCTGGGGAAGAGCCGTCGGAGGAAAGGCAAGGTCGGTTGAGATGTTGCCTTCTCTGGATTGGAATTGAGCTGTTCTATGAGTTTTTGAAGGGCTAGGAACAGAGTGGGTGGGTTGGCGTTCTCGTTACGCTGAACGACGAACTCAGCTGGGACTTTACTGCGAGCCTCGTCTCCCAGGATCTGCTCACGGGGGATCCAGCCCTCCATATTTATCAGGTCTATCCAGTGAGCAATAGACTCCCGTGTCACCTGGGGGTCCCACTTGCTCAGCAGCAGTTGGTGAAACCCTTCATCCCAAAGGAATCCTCTGGGAAAGAAAGAGCGTGATGGTACGGCTGTGAATAAAGCCCCCTCGGGATAGAGGAGCGGGTATTCATTGTAGACCGACTGAACCACTGACTGGCCGTGGAAGTAGCCCATTCCCCCCAACATGTTGCTGAGCGCTGCCTTGCCAAACTTAACATGTGCCTGGCTATAGCCTTTGCTCTCCAGCCCAAAAGTCTTCTCAAACTTTGAGTCGAACTCCGCTTTCCTCCTCTCCAGCTCCTGAGTCATCACGGAGCCCACCAGTTGGTTGGGACGGCTGTGGAAACTCCCAGACTCAAACAGAACTTCTATCTGAAACGGCATTTGGACGGTCACCTGGTGAAGCACGAAGGCACCCTCTTTCCGGGTGTCAGCGGGTTTCTGTTGGTTCTGGTGGTGGGGGGGCTTGTAGGTATCTACAGCTATGTAATGCCTCTTCTCCCCAGAAGGAGGGCTGTAGACAAACCTGCGGTTCAGACTTTGCTTCACAATGTCACTCAGCTTCTCCAAGCCAGGAGAGACAGTCTGAAGATAGTTGTAGCTGAAAAAGACAAGACACTATTGTCAATTTTTTTGCGTTTTTAAAATCTATGAAATCAGATCAATCACGAAAACCTTTAAATTATTTTAAAAATCTCAAATGCACTAGCTATGTTTGTGAAGCCTAAGCCCAATGTGTCCTAAGTTGTGAGGGTCTCATAGTGTAGTGGTGAGGTTAAGTGAATTGTAAGAATGACAGTAAACCAATATTAAGCTCCCACTTAAATGAGCCATCTTCTTCAGCCACTGCTCAATCTTTTTCTATCAGTGCATACTGTACCTTTTCCTTTTCTACTCTGGTCTCTTCTGGCCCTCATCAAAGTGTGAAATATTGTCGGTCCCTGGAGCTGTTGCCAACAGAGAATCCAAAAAATACTGAAACAACAGTTCCTTCTGAAGGTAGACAAACACCTTCACTAAACGACATCTGTGCCGTTCAGAAGAAGACTAGAGCCCTTTTTGAAAGGCTTGGTTTCTTTTAAGCTTTTCAAGGGATATATATATATCGTTTATTTAAGAAGAGAAATGCACATCAAACAACATGAGCACTTGAGTCCACGATGTAAATGTGCCAGAACGAGCTATAAAGGCTCATTTTCATCTGTATATGATATACTTTCTGCTGTATTGTATCTCAGGATGTTCATAAGACTTTTAGAATTAAGAAAACCTAATACCTTCAGTTGGTTTTTGAAAAGCTCTGCTTTTCCTGCCATCTAGTGGTTGTTTTTTGTTTTTACCCAAGTAGTAATGTAGGTTCACCCAGAGAACAACATGATTACTACCATGTACCATCCCGATGAGTGATTCTGTCCCACAGACGTCAACAAATCAGGGACATTCAAATGTATTGTTTTATATACATCTAAATAAGATTGTGTAATTCATCACACTTTAAAATCACCTTTTCTTTCATTTGTTATGCATCATTCTTTTCCTGAAATGCAGTTGAAATGGCTATTGCCTGTTAATGCAATATGACGATGTCTTTTTACCTTTGTATAAATGATTTATTAACACATGGCTTTTCAAACCCCTCACTGTTTGATCATTTCACTATTTGGACCAGCACATAAAAAGAAAAGTATGTTCTTTTTTGGAAAAATATGAAGTGATTTTCTGTTCTCCATATCTTTAATTCTGATCAAACTGAGCACTGGCAGTCATTCTATAGCATGCACACTTCAGCTTCCTTTTCCATCATCAAGCCCTTTTGGAGCTGAGCTCATTTTAACACCTACTCCTGTAATCAAACACTTACCTTGCATATTTGGCACTGGATGATTCCCCGGTAACTGGCTTTCGGAAGGAGATCTTAAAGTTTCCGAGCTCCTCTGAGAAACCAGTGATGGATGCGAGGCGGCTTCTATCCTCAACGTGAGCCTCCAGTGAGCCCTGGGTGTCTGCTGCTGCGTAAAACATCAGGGAGATGACTGGCGCTTGAGGGGCCGAGCTCTGATGGGCAAAGACAAAACAAAAATGACCAAAACTTGAATAAAAAAACATTCATCATAAGACATATCTGCAACTGGATGGTACATTTTATAACCAGGGTTCATACACTTTTTCACCAATGATTTTCAATGACTTTTCCATGACCTTTACCTAATTTTCCATGACCAAAAGAATTACTCTTTCTCAGCGGAACCACTGAAAATTGTTTATTTTAACATGGAACAGGAAAATAAGGTCAAATAAAACAAATCAAATAGTAGGCTTACTAGCTTCTACACGCTAAAGCAACTCAAATCTCTCACTAGAAAAATACCTCGTCAGTTAAATGCCATTTTACGTTTCATTACTATACGATACAGTATTTATTATCGTTATAGTATTACTATTTCGGCGATTAGATAAAATATAAATTACATTTGATGCAACTTTAGTTAAATTTCCATGACTTTTCCAAAACTTTGGGAAAAATATTGTTTTCCAAAACTTTTCCAGGGCCTGGAATTAGCATTTTGAATTTCCATGACTTTTCCAGGTTTTTAATGACCGTAAGCACCCTGTATAACACATAGTAAAATATGTGTGGGTCATGTGAGGTAATATCTGCTCATAAAGCTGAACAAACAATCACACTCACATGCTGTTTGGCGGTGATCCTCCAGGTCCAGTCTCCTCCGTGACCCCCACCCATCCTCTTGACAAACTCTGTGGTGAGTGTGAAATCGTTGTCACGGATTTCTTGGACCCCAAAAGTGATCCCATCATGCATCATCCAGCCATAGCCTTGCAAACGATCCCCTTGCTCACAAGTGTGCCTCAGGTTTACGTCCATGTCAGAAAACTGACGCATCCACATCATACCTGGGGAGATGTAGCAGTGGAAGTTCAGTTATTTGGTTGTGGTTTACAACACAGAAGACGCACAAATACATCATTTGGAAAAGGATTCAGTCTCAAAACTCACTGGCTGCATGCACCATGTTACCGGCCAACAGGGTTTTGAGAACAGTGGTGCTTGATTAACTGTTGGTACTCAACATCGGAAAATACAGTTCACATTGCGCTGTCAACTAATAAACAACATTGGTCTTCCAAATTGGCTGACAGGGTAAACAGGTAAACAGTCCCAGGAACTATGTCCAAAATGTTCTTGAATTTGACAAGTGCCTGGGCTTATTTCCCAGATCTAGTGCAATTTAACATTGAAGATTTGATTGAATCACCTTATTTCACCCTATGACATCATTGTATACATTTCAAATTGGGTTCTAATCAATTGAAGTAAGATGATGTAAACATTTTAAATAAAGCTTACTGTATTGCACAGAATCAGTAAGGTTTAAGAGGTTAAAAAGCTCTCTTTGTGGTTTTCAACTCAATGTTGTGTGGCTTTACTCGCTTTGTCATCATAGCAAACATGACCCAAACATGGACACATGTTCATATGACATACGACATACGACATGTCTCTCACCTGTAATAATGGACCTGGGACTCCTGGTTTTCATGCCAAAGTAGACCTGAGGCCTGTACGAGCCCCAGAACCTCTCCGTGGAGACCTTGGCATTGCTGCTGTTGGCGTCCAGGACAGGGTGCGACGGGTGCAGCGTTATTACCCGTTTGGACAGACTGGACCGCATGTAAAGCGCGTAAAAGAACCAGATCAGGCTGAATATGCAGAGGCCAATGGAGATGTTGATGAAGACTTTGCCAATATCAACTTTATTTTTCTTCTCTTTACGGGGAAATGCAGTGGGCTTCTCATCTATCCTTGGAGGTGGAGCAGCTTCACCGGTCACCACCCTTTTCCTCTGCCTGCCCATCCTGCCCTGCTGAAGCTGGAGACAAAGGGAAGATATTTGCATTTATAAGTATTTGTTTTGTACTAATGACATGTTCATGAATATTTAAATATTGCTTTTAGACCAAGAATGGTAGACCTATTGTAAAAAAAACTAAATAAATACACTGGTTATGGAGAAGTAAAGGAGTTGCACCAATAAGATAAAAAGGAAAACTCAGGTTTCTCTTTTAAAAATATATATGAAAGAGAATAGCTGATTAAACCAACATTTGTAAATAGAAAAAGGTCTAGCCGAGTTAGACATAAACTAAATAGTGTAATACAGTGTAATACAGTCCTGAAACAAATCCTGCCTTTTAATGTTCTGTATTTTGTTTAAACTGTATTTGTGTCGTGCTGTTCAATTGTGTCGTGCTGTTCAATTGTATAATTGAGTATACTGATCATTTATTTCAATATTCTTTCGACAAACAATGAAAGGGGGGGGGGGCAAATTATAAGGAAATAATCTAAATATTCGGATGTAGGATTTATTGAATGACTGTTATTTAAGGCAACGTTATTCTAAGCATTAACACATAGGCTACACTCACAAAGGAGTTCAGTGTTTCGTCCACTAAAGCAACGGGACATATTAACCATTACTAGAGTACATTACAGTATTGTATAATAATTTCGATAGCATTTAGTTAACGTCTTCCAAGGCTAAAATAAGCGGTTTAGCTAGCTTACGTTAACTCTTATGGTACCGTTGCATGGTGTGTGATAGCAAAAATTGTGCAAGTACAGCGAGCATGTTATACTTAAAAACTCTGCCTGTTAAATGTAAGACACATGGCACAGAAGCCCTGACATACACCTGCTCTTCTCCTGACAGATTCCGCTGTATCTCTCCACTACGCCCCGGTTATGCAGCGCTTCCTGCTGCACGATAATCGCTAGTAGTGCTAACGTTATATCATTTTTTAGCAAAACCAAACGGCTATCGTTATCTAATGTGGCATTAATTAGTCAGAAGCTAGTAAATATGCAACCAATAAGTACTTATAGGTTAATGTTCATTGAGCAATTGATTACTAACCTGTCAAAATACCAAAGTCTCAGCTGCTCATTATCCGTTGCTAGCTTACTAGCCACTTCCTGGTTACTACTCGTTCCCACTGACGTGTACATTGTTTCTTCTTCTACTTCCGTTTAAGGTAGGCGTTAGTCTACAGACCTATAAATATATATATTTATTTTTCCCTTTTTTATTCAAGAACATAATGAACATCATATATTTTGTTAACATCAGGGGTATTATAAAGTAATACTTTTTTTTAATTCTCTGTCAAAGCTTCTTTGAGTTTCCTAAAAAGCACTATACAAGTGTCATGTATTATTATTAGTATTAATAAAAATGTCCTTAAATGAATAAGAAATAAAATAAAAGTTTTATATTTCAAATTAAATATTTGTTAAAAAAAAAAACTATTAGTTTAGTGGGAAATATGTCGTTTTATTGAAATATAGAAATGGAAGTTAATGTTTAGGGGAGTGTTTTAAACATTTTGCCGTTCTAAAATAAGTGAAGAGTACAAATGTGATATAGGAATACAACACAAACATTATAGTCTATTTGACAGTGGACAGCTGCATGCATGCACAAATGTCCTGCGAATAACACCAGTTTCCAAAATATGAACCATTTAACATAATTTCCCTCAACCACTTATTTACACTGTAAGCATTATAAAGCTTTGCCATGAGACATGGTACCAGGTATCTTAGATGTACCATGGACGGGGTCAAAAGTCAGAGAGAAAACTAAAAATTGAAAGCTTTGGCCTCAAACTGCTTCTCAGTTACAGGTTTAAATTAAAATGTCTACACCTGCTCCGACCAGTATTCATAAAGAAAGATGGGAAATGAGACAGAAGATATATTGTTGAACGACAAGTGGAACCATACAACTGATGATCACAACTGATGAATGATCAACAAATGTGGTTGATGTACATCTGTACTACACTTGCACAATAAACCACCCCTGGTTACTTTGAATCAATACTGCAGGCATGACCAAAAATAAATACAGAAAACTATTTTTGTTGCTTTTTAATGAATTATATATATACACACACATTTGTAACTTTCGTCAACATAAAAACAACCAGTGTCAGAAAAGAATATGCATAAATGAATATGCTTATCAATCAAAGCTGATGTGGCCATTTTACAGACGAATTACAGGTAAACCAGTTTAAAGTCAACTTCCTGATACATTCTGCGCTCTACATGTTGAGCTGTAGATTTACTAACTGAAAACTCAGAGTGCTCAAAACATTGCATGCTTGATTTGGTTTTATTTACATACATTAACCCCAATATTTGTTTTTCTTCCAGAAAGAGAGCAACGTATATTTGCCCAAAGCAAGTTTCAAATACCCAACCAACCAACCAGTGCCAAATACTTGCTTTTTAAAGTTAACATTTGGTCTCAGAGGACCAAGATGCAATAAAAAGAAAACTGAACAAAAACAAACCCTTTCATAAAGGTTCAATAGAAATCACTTGTACCAGAAGGTACTAAGTATGTTGTCCTTGAAATAATTTCTAATAATTTGTGGCAGAAAATGAAGCGGTTTTGATCCTGTTGTTGAGTCAAATTACTAAGTACTCTGAATGTTGAGTATGCTCTGTCTTTTAAGTAATTTTTTTTGATAGCGCTCAACATTTAGCGAAGCAACAGACAAAACAGCCAGATTCATCTCCCACACAGCCCAGCCCATCTACTCGTCTTTCTGTAGCTCTGACTCTAGTTATTCTTGATAAACAGGTACAAAGACTGAGGCAAGGGGGGCGCATCGACCCCAAAAATAAAGAATTTTCTTACAAAAAAATGTCACAAACAGTGATCAACAAGATGAATGGAACTGATCGCCTGGACGAATTTTCCGTCTACTTACACCAAACATCAATGCTGGTTTGTGTAATGACAACATTATCAGGAGAGGAACAAGGAAACTTTAGACTGCCAGCACGCCCCGATATCACGGGGGAAACATGTTGAAGCTAGAGAGGAAACTGGGTGAGGACCTGTAGACACCCCTCCTCTCCCTCCTCCTGCGGCCCTCCTCCTGTGAATTAGCTTTTGATCACTCCACCGTCTCCTTCACTGACAAAGCGCTTCCGTCCCCTGGTGGTGGAAATACAGATTGAGAAACATGTTTAATGTAAATTCAGTATGCACCTTAATAAACTAAAATAACAAATTATTTAAAAGGTTAAAAAAGCTAGTCATTTTATCGTCAACCAACCCAGTAATACAACCAAATTGAATCGATCCTTACAACAAGTTCTGTCTCAGTTGTGAAAGCCTGGTGAGTCTTTGGCATAGAGCTCCATTGTTTTATCAAAAACTATAGACATCAATGAGCTACACCGTTGTACTGGATGAAGGAATACTTAATACTACAGTTATCAGCTGTTTTTGAAAATTATTTATTGGGAAAGTTGTGCAACAGATATAAATACTGTGATATAAATACCAGGATAGAGTTGAAAGGTACAAATTAACCAAAGGAGAGCATGCAGCAGGTTAAGAAAAAAAGTTTTATTTTTCAGGAGGAATCAGAAATATAAATTACTGAGCGGTATTCTTATATAAATCAGCCACCAGGATTTTTTAAATTGTGGAAATTAGGCACCGATTGCACAGAATGTGTTGTGGCCGTCCTGGACATCATTGAGTGCAGCCAGTGAAAGAGACTTTTCTCTGGTTTTATTTTTGATTCAACATTAGAGAGCCCAGCTGAAACCATGGTCAAAATAAAGCACTTAACGAGTGACTATGAAGCACCTTTTGTGCTTAATAACAGAGCAGGTCACTGTCTTGCTGATCTTTGTGGGTGTGGGCGGGTTTGCAAAACATGACATGCAGAGACAAACAAACGATTTTGGCATTTTCTGAGGATTTGTTGGTTAAACTATAAAATAACAACAGCCATTAGGACTTTTTTAGTTTTGAGATATGAAGACAAAAACTTGAGGTGCTGATTCAAGACCCGTTTACCTGGCAGGGCAGGCTTCCTGCAGCTTTTTGGTGATCACACCCTCCTTGAAGCAGAGGTCCACAAAGGTCTCCATGATGGAGTGAGCATGCGGCACATCAAGGTTGATCTCTGGGAGCTCATCATAGACACGCTGGAAACCCTACACGGAGAACAGCATAGAAATTGTTTAACTCGTGTTTAATGCACAATTATATTTATAACTTTTGATACTAGAACATTAAAAATGTCACTGACCCTGTTCATCTGATCCACAGTGATGAGGCCCGTTTTCCAGAAGGACTGCAGCAGCTTTATCATCATGTGACTGGCAGTGTCGCCTTTTGACTCCAGCACCATAACCACAACCTGAAAAAAGAGAATACAACACCTAACGTTTAAAAAAAAAAAAGAGAAGTGTTGCAATTATTTCTTTATTTATGTTTAACATCACAGCGAGCTGCAGAGTTCTCCACAGGGTGGCAGTGTTTAACATCATTTAAAAACATGAGAAGGAGAAGGGGCTATAAATTAATTACTTAATATGTAAAAAAAAAAACATATTTTAATTTGTAGTTATTTCTAGATACTATAAATCTGATAAATTAAAACAACTCCAGCTGAGTGAATCCTTTATGAATGTGCTGCACCTTAAAAACAAACAGCACTAAGGTACAGTACATTGTGTCCACAACTAAACCTGATCTAACATTTGGTAACCAATTCTTGATCACCTGTTTTTTTATTTCAAAAACAGATTTCATGGAGTAAACAAGTTCACTCAGCTACACCCTGAACATAATCACAGAGAAATTAGCACGGAGGATAGATAGTTCCATGTAATGCAAAGTGCCTTTTAATTTAAGATATATTTGGACTGAGCTGTTGATGCATAAATTGCAAATGAGAGATTGTCTCTGCCAGACACACGCTGTCCTTGGCAGAGAGCGGTGAGGACAGTCACCAACCACTTACTAGTTTTCCTTTCCAATTCACTTCACTTTGCTGTCTGACATGTTTGACATATCTCTGAAAATGTTATTTATACCTGCAAGTCTTACTCATTATTCACATTTGTGCAAAACACTTAGTTTAAAGTGGACCTATCATGCTATATTTGAATAATATATTGTAGGGCCATACCTATATAAAACATGTCTGTGAAGTTTTTTTTTCAAAATACCAAACAGATCATGCATTTTAGCCATGCCTCATTTTGCTCTATTTGCTCTTTTTCCAGCCCTGTCTTTACAAGGGCTGATTCTGTGGCAAATGAGCTGCAGCTGACCACGCCCCCTTCAAAGGGGGAGGCACGAGCGTCATGTTACCATGCTGTTACCATGCTGTTACTATGCCACGCAACCTCTCATTCCCCTGATAGGTGGAGAGTTGCCCATATAAGCGGAGCACCCTGTTTCTGACGTCAGAACAATTTCAAATCTGTATCAGATCAGTTGCAGCCCCATTTTTAGAGATTTGGGTATGGAGGAAAAGAGAGAGGGTTGTGTTTTATGACACTTGGTGAGTTCCCTGACACACCGGGGACACATATTCATGTATAAAAGACGTACAAAAGTGCATTTTGCATGATAGGTCCCCTTTAAATGTGTCTTTTACATATTTAATTCAGCTTCTGCATTCAAGTGTTTTATTCTATTGCTTTTGTTTGACTGTTTTCTTGATGAATATGTGAGAAAGTGTGTAGGGTTTTTCATGACATATAACATAAAGTCTTCAATACCTCATAGACCAGTTCATGGTGGAAGTGTGGGACCTCCAGATCCCGCAGACAGTGCTCCGCCTCCGACACGTCTCCTGATACCAGGTACTCCTTCAGAAGGAGGTTCATCTGGGAACAAGACACACAAATACAACTTTGTTATTGAGGTTTTTGTGGCAATAAATATCCTTTGGAATCTTTCCGTGAGGATACAACAGAATGGACTGCAAAAGTTTGTTTCTTTACCTGTTTAATAAGAGAAAAGTCAGAGCGAGGGTGGTAATTAAGGCATGATAATTGATGGAATAAGTCTGTCGAAATTATGCTAAATATCCCATGTTCAGATACACGGACCTCGTCTTTATCTAGTGCAAGACTTTGTTTCAACACACCCAGGGTATTGTGATACTACAGTAGTTGTAAAAGTTAACATAAAATCTTTAAAAATATGTTTTATTCACGGGACTGAATAAAAGACAGAGCTGAAGAGAGCTCAATAACATCTACCCGTTGCTCAAAAGTATGTGGGGGGGATTATTAGAGCAATAACCTGACTTCCTTGGGAAATAAAACTCTGCACACATGTCTGATATATCTGGAAAACATTTCTTCGTGTTTAGTGGTGTGCATAAACGGTTCAGTCTCTGCTTTATTTTTAAGTGTTCATTTGTTATATAACGCTTACTGATCTGCACATGCACCAACCATTTCACTTAAAACCTATTTTTGGAACAATTAGTCATTCGCCTTGAGGGGAGCAACAAGTTCAAAACCCTCAAAGCTACACAGACAGTTGTGTAATTGGGTCTAATTCACTGAGCGTTGGGAATGTGTGGTTGTCCGAGCATCTGGGAATAACAATGTAAAAAATTGATGTAATGTGGACATACAGGGCTCTGACAGAGGAGAGCACGTAGAAGTTTAAAAGACAAGAAGAAGAATGCAAGTCATAGCACAACAATGAGAGAGAACCCGAAATAAAGTAAGAAGAGCGAGCAAAATAATCTGTTTGCTTCCTGCAGTCCAGCGTGTCGCCCTGAGGCTGCACACGACCAGGCAGGAGGTCAACGCTGGAAGCATGCACCTCTGAGGCTTACACAATGCAGAGTGACTGAGGAAACATTGACGAAAATGCAATTGCTTAACAAGCACCGAATCCCTAAAATGCATAAATTACACAATATGAAGACAATAAACACGACACGACACACACCCACATTAGCATAAATCATTCCAGAAATTCCGGATCATGAAACAATATGGTGCACGTGGTGTAAAGTGTTTGTGTGCGTGTGTGTGCGTGTGTGTACGTGTGTGCGTTAAAGGCTAGGGTGTGATTTTGTGTTTGCCTCTCCTGTGCCAATACCAAATTCTCACGGGAGAAAAGTGCTCTGTTGACAATGCAAAATAGCAGAGGGTTGGCCTGTGGCTCTCTACCCAGCATGCATTTCTGCCTTCTGTTTACCTTATGTAATGTCAATAAAGAAGCAAAACGTGTCAACACATATGGAAATGAGAAGGTGAGTCATCAGTTGTTTTTTTTTTTTTTAAATGATCTTACCTCTCTGACGAGATGCTTCACAGGTCTCAGGCCTCCACCAACGCCCCAGACATTATCTAGACGAACCATCTCCCTCTTCATGGTCAGCAGCACTTCGGCACGGTCTAAAGCCACTCTGGGGAGAAAAAACAACACCATAATATATTTCTTGCACTTAAATGGGCTTTTAGTAAGTACATTCAGTCATTAAGTGAAAAGGAAGACGTGTTCCTCTTCAAAAAAAACTTTCCCAACACAGAGGAGGAGGAAATATGACACATTTTAGAACTGTCGCATAGAAGGTGGATTTCTTTAACGGACTGTATGTGAATTTGTTGTTTTGCCGTCTCGTCTCACCTGGCATGCTCGCAGTCCACTTTGCCCTTGTAAAAGTCCAGGAAAGACATGGGGAGGACGTGGTCTGCTATGGCTCTTGCTACAAACTGCCCTAACATCTGAGAGACATTAAAGAAAAAAACATCAGAATGCAATTCCACATGACATATGTTTTGTTACAGCACTATGACACAATATAAAACACCTACCTGTGGAGCCTCTGGTGTGTCCAGTATGAGGTCTGGCAGCTCTTTGAGGATCTTGTCGAAGGCACGGGCCATTTCACTTTGTGACAGCATCTTGCCTGACAGATCGGACAGCAGGCGGGAGGTCAGCTCTCTGTGGCTGGCTTTGCCCTCCAGGGACAGGGACACGGCCAGGGAGGAAAACTCGTACTTATGTGAGCCCAGGTTGAGCCCCTTCAGCAACATCTGATAGAGAGAGGACAAATAACAGAATCAGAATCCCTTTATTCGTCCCAAAGAGGGATCAGTCTCTGATCAGTACTGATGTAATCTTTCTATACATGTTCTACATTATTGGGTTAGTCCGTCCAAACCTGCTCACTGGTGGTCAGCAATGAGAGGAACAGGAAATGCTTCATTTGAAAATATTTACCTGGACCTCTTTCGTGTCTCCGTGTTCAAAGTACTCCTGTACAATCGGGTTCACCATTTTCTCCAGTTCCTTCTCATCTATTTCTGGAACAACTGTTGCGTAAACTGTGTCCCCCTGTGGAAGTATAAACATATCATCAGTCCATCGGTGCACACATGTATGCACAACAAAGTGGATGTACATCCAGTATTACAAGCGTCAGTTATCCAAACAAATTACAAAAAAACAGGTATGTTAAATTACACTATCAAGGTTTCATTGCAAGTTTTCATGTGCAATGCAAGTCTAAAAAGATCTATACCAACAACCATTAAATAGTTAGATAGTGCTTTCTGTCCCCATGCTATCCCGAGGTGGTGATATAACATAAGCCTCTCTTTCATCTCAACTGTTTGCATTAGTGTCAAAACCCGTCCAACTTCCCTTTCAGGGTTTCTTTTAACAGGAAGAGCAATGAAACATTGATAAAATAATGAGATTAGCATCGACTGAATACATTCAACAACAACAACAAAAGCCTACAAATTATAATAAAACTAGAAAAACAAATGTTTTATTTATCTGATTTGTCCTGTCAAACTTGACCATAAAAACTAATCACTGCATTGTTTTGACCTGTACTGATAAGACCAAGTTTATAGAACAGGAAAAGAAGGATTGTAGCTAACTGTCCTAAACGCTGATTCACTTTACAGCTTTATAAGCTGTTGCCTATAAACAATGTGGACTGTAGAAGGGGATGTGAGAGAATCAAAACAATAGCTTATGGCCGAGTACAGGCAAAACTGAACCTGTGTTTTACACGTCTTCAACATGGAGGCCTGATACTTTAAGGCATAATCAAAGAAGAGGAAAGGTGGCATGCTCTAGTTTCCACTACATTGCCCGATTTTATTCTTAATACATTATTATTTTGTTGGGCCTTATCCCACGTACAGGATGACCTGTGAGCCGAGAAATCCATCAGGTGACCCCCTCAGTCTGGTTCAAAGGGGACCGTCTGCAAATCAACTCCGTCCCCGTTCCCTTTTTAAAAATCACTTTCTTTCCACAGCCCTCCTACTACGTTCAAAGCCAAATCAAACAGGCTTTACTGGGCTGTTCCCAAAACTGTTATCATTTTTTTTCTGAAAGAAGCTCGGATCCCACCCTGAATTAAGTCACTGTGACCTGAGCCTGGGGCAAACTAACAGATTTGGTCGAAAACAGGGTTAAAGATTAAAAATAATGTTGATTGTGAAGCAATGGAGCCACCTGGATGAAACAATCCTGTGTGTTTTAAAAAAGTATTGGCCAAATCATATCGACTCTAATGTAGAGTCGCATTTCCCAATTGATTCATACTCTTTGATTATATGCCATCCAAGTGATCGATGCATTGTGTAACTCATTAGAGATGCAAGAGAGCATGTTTTATGAGTGTACACTCATTATCTTGTTCGCAGAGCAAAGCCTCTTTTATATTCAGCGTGTTTGAGCAGCAGCTCCTCAACATCAACAGGTTTGTTTGACACAAGAAATAAAAAAGTGTCAGCTCTGATCACCGGGCCTCTTTGGAACAAAACGCTGCTCTGCACAACAGGTCAGCCCCTCAACAACTGAGATAAACTAACCTCTGCTCTTCCATCAGCAGCAAAAACAGATGAGTTTGTGTGTACAGACTGCTAAAGGTAAAGGAAACATTTTGGATCAACCTCAAACATGCAAAAGAAAGAACACATTTCCCTTTATCTTAGTCCTTTTTCCAGGTAAAATTGTCGAGTATCTGTGGCCAATGTTTTTAGGTTGAACATTTTAAAGATTGCAATTTGAATCAATGATAGAAAGAAATCCAACTGGTTTCAGCCCTCGTTTAATCGTTGATAAATGTAAGTATTGTATTTACTCACAGACAGCTAAGTGGAAATAATGTGTAATGACAATTTGTTATGTTATAAGCACAAAACCTGGGGCACATGGGAGACCCCAATTCAAGTCCTGCCTGCATCATTTTTCATTTCCCATCTCCCTTCTTCTCATTTCCTGTCATCTCTCTACTGCCATACATGTCTCTAAAGACATACAATGCCCCCGCAAAGAAAAACTAATATTTAATCAACAAAATGCAATAAAAAAAAAGCACAGAAATCAAGCTTTGTGTGAGAGTCTAAACTCTTTAACATTCATTTGATGAAAAATCCAGATCTGCTGTACTCGCTTACCTGAGAAGACTCATCGTAGTTTGGGTCTCGCATATCAGGCTCCTCGTCTTCATAAACCATCCCTGCGGCCCCCCACACTCCTTTACCCCCTGCCCCACCTGTAGACACACACAACATAAACACATGCTCAGCATTCTGAGGAAATGATAAAGCCATTGGCTGCAGGGAATGAAAAGTGGATCAAGCAACAGTTTTCCAACCAACATTATTGCTACTGTCAACAATCAGCACAAACAAATATTCTATTGTCTGTCGTTTGGTTTAGGTTATATAACCGGTCCGCCGTTTATTTACACTAAAATTCTGTACATGTTTTGTTTTTACAAGAAAAAGGGGAGAACATGTCTCAAGCGCTGCTCTATAAAGTTATAACACAACGCCTCTTCTATGCTACTATAACATGGCTGTGAGTGTAGCTCAAATGTACCTTTCTTTGGCAGCCCTCTTCCTTTGCCGGCCCTGGATTTGCGGTCGCTGACGATGATTTTTCCCTTCGGACTGTTAGGGTCACCTCCTGAAGTTTCTCCCGATTCGGAGAAGGACTCGCTGGTGGAGTTGCGGGATGACTTGCGCAGGCGGCGCTTGGCTTTGGCTTTAAGTCGCGCCTCGTGGAGCGCTTTCTCCTGAGGGGTCCAGTTCCCGTTCACCTCCGCCTCATTCAGCAACTCATCGTCAACCGTGTAGGGACAGTTCGCCTGGGCCAGGTTGTCTTCGAAAGAGAACACCCCTGTGGTCAGAAAAGGGTTTATATGGTTTATATTTTTGCCAAAACACCAAAGCAAACAACGTTGTCATTCTACTGCCATAATAACATTATTGGGTAAGTTAAGTAGACCATCTTGCGTAAATTATGTGGACACAATAGTAACAGTTTGGGGAAGCCTTTACCGAGACAATGTCACAGTGCACATTGTTACAGAAGTTATTTTAGGTCTCAGACCTCATTAATGCTCTTGTGGCTGAATGGAGCGGAGCAAACCACTGCAGGTCACACTCTTTTGGATTCAGGTGTATGCATGTTAAATCGTATTACAGTAGATACATTTCAGATGCTATAGTATTACAAATGTAGTCAAACACTTTACGAGAGTAAATCTGAGGCTGGCTACAAGCCTAACATTAATGCTTACTACCAACACATTTCTGCCATTTTTGTAAAAAGACCATTTTTGTTGCTGTACTTATCCTTATCTCATGACAATAGTGAGACATGTTTTCTTATGTATGGCTATTGTAGGTACAAAAAAACTAGGGATCGACCGATATGGCTTTTTCAAGGCCGATACCGATTATTAGTAATCAAGGAGACCGATAACCGATATTTGGAACCGATATACATTTGCAGTAAAATCAGAAAATCTTGATGTCACAATTTAGAATAACACAACTTCTATGAAATGCCTTTTTATGTTTAATGAACTTTTCAACATCTTAAGACTGGTTTCCTCTCTGTGACCCTGAGTAAAGTAAATGAAGTAAAAATAAAATAAAAACTACTAAAACTTGTTCTGAACTTCTGATATTTGAGTCTCACTCATTTAGTAGTCCCAATTCAGCAGCACCAGATTGTGGTGCAGAAAGCAGAGTTGCTGCGAGGCTCCACCCTAAAAAAAACTGCACCAACACCTTTACACCACAGCAACACCAAAGCTTTCTGGCTATGTGCCCTACAGACAGCTCCATATGTCAGGGCCATGTTGTGCGTATCAAGCCAAAGGTCATGCAACACTCAAAAGATTACACAAGAGTAGGGCTGCTCAATTAATCGTATTTTAATCTCGATTACGGCTTGCAACGATTACGAAAACAACTAAATCGAAATAAACGATTATTTTTGTATTATTACTTTTTTTTTTATATATAATTATTTATTTTTTTGGTTTTTCAGTTGAATTATACTTAAAGTTCAGGGTAATCAACTGTTAAAAACATACTGTTCACATTTTTTTCTCCAATAAATGGATGTTTTCAAAGTCAATGAATAATCGCATTTAATAATCGCAATTGCAATTATTGACCCAAATAATCAAGATTATGATTTTTGCCATAATCGAGCAGCCCTACAGAAGAGGATCAGCAGCAGATACGTTTATACAGTCTTTTAACACCTAGCAGCAGATGTTAAAATGTAGGTGTGATATTTAGTGTCAAGTTACTTTATATACTATTCTGTATTGATGAAAACATTGTATATAATAACGAAATAAGGCCTCTACTAGGTATGGGACGACAACAACAACATGTGCGACAAGTTTTACTGCAGGCCTGGGGGGAGGGAGGGACCAAACGGGAACACATGCCTGAGAAATGCTGACACGGCTGTTTGACTTTTTTCCTACTCTGTCTTCTCGCGAGCTGTCCGCGGCTGCTAGAGTGGACCTGACTACATATGGCATGTTTTGGGCCATGGCTGGTCAAATGACCAGGCGGTGGTACATAAGCAGAGCAGGAGGAGGAGGAATGTCTGAGGGTGTAATGAATACTTGCAGGCCTTGTGCAGAGTTATGACCCTATATATTACAGGTCATGTATAAAACACGAGGAGGAACATTTCCAGAGCCAAAGCAAAACTAACTACCTAAAAAATCTGTCTGTTTTCGGGAAAAAGTACCAAATGGTTTTACCTTGGGTAGTTATAATACTTTTGGCAAAGCAAAAAACTATTAACTTGCAATCTTCTTTATAAAAGAAACATTTCAAAATTACCTTAAATGTTTTTCTTTGAGTTTGAATAACAAATGAAAGGAAGCACCTTTGTGCAAAGCAGGACCCCTCCTTTAATTAACCTGTTGCAGTAAGAGCAGCACCACACCCTGGACTTTAGAAACCGTAAACAGCCGGCCATGTGTCATGTCCTCCTCCTGTTCTTCCCTCATGTTTGCCACAAGGCCTGCCAGCGCACTAAATTGGAAACGTACCAAGGGCAACAAACCAAACTAACAACCAGCCAATTGGAAAAGAGCAGAAAAGTAGGAAGGCAGAAAAGTCAGAGCTGTCTTCTAAGAACGAGAGTTGCTAAACAAAAAAGGAAAAAAATGCAGACGAGCTGAATGCATTTTTAAACTCTGCAGAGATCATGTGACTCTGTGTCTTCAGAAAAGTTCTGGTGTAAAAGGTTTAATCTATACTGTCTCATAAAGCTGCAGCAACAAACGCAGCTGTCTTAAAGCCTTGAAGACTCCCAGAGCACAACCAAATTATACCAAACCACACAAAGCTGTCATGATGGTTTTCAAAACCACCCCCACATGTAACCAGTTATTAAACCCAGGCGGAGGCAGGACAGCTGAAGACCTCTGCACTACATGTTGAGTAGAATCTGTCCACAGCCATGTGGTTAGTTTTAGGTCTCCATAGAGAAGCAGGGGTCATGAATGAGAGGGTCAGTGGAGCACAATTCCCCCATGAAGAGTCCTAGGTACACTGACAGTTAATTTAACTATAAGTAGAAAGTATTGCAATTTAGGTGAATCTGTCAAATTCTGCACTATTTATACCCCCCCTGCTCAAAAACATGTCATACTAGTATGCGCAGAATGATGCATTTTCAAGGTTTAACACAAGAAGGCTGTGCATACTTCTCTCTCAACGAGGAATGTTGTTTTTGTTTACATTAGGCATATACATACGGGCATGATTTATGGAAAGTGTTCCCAGCAGGCACATTTTTGTGATGAGCATTAGCATATTCAGAAATGACAGATTTTATAATTATGTTTTCTAGTTGTAACTAAGTTATCAAAGTATTTTTTAAACTAAATCAGAGGATCTGAACACATTTGAAAAGGACAGCAACTAATGCAACTTAAACTGACTCACTTGTTGTATTAATTTCTGTGAATTGTAACATGTGACCAACAGCAGTTTATGCAATATATATATATTTTGTATGAACTTTGTACAAATGATTTATAGTTATTATTATTTATAGTTTATTATTATTTATAGTTAGATGGTTGACCAAATAACTAAAAACGCATGTTTGCTAAGCTTTATGTTTTCAAATCTACTTTAAAATTGTTCCTCTGTCCACCTACGCTCAGAAAACACATGCCTTGCACTCTCTAAGGTCAAAAAACTAGCTGCACAACAAAATCGGGGGAAAAAAAAAACTGCCGTACTGTGTGTTTATCTATCAGGGGAGAAAGGGTGTGGACGTCTTGGGGGTTTAACGGTCAATTCATTTAATGAAAGGGGAAGAATTTTACAAAAACATGTTTTAGAGACATCATGTAAACGTTGTGTGCCAAGGTGATTCATGTTTAAATAGACAACAGCAGGGGAAGTGCCACACACGCTCCAAAAGTTAAAAAAATACAAGGGTTGCCACTCGTGAAACACGGTAATGTTTTATTTATGTAGGAAGGGAAGAATTAACAACTCAATTTAATGTAAAGTTGTGCTGTTTCGTTGAGTGTACTTTTTTGAGTCCCCCTCTGTAACGGCTAAGCAACAACAGAGACAAAGTGCATGCTCAGGGAGGTGCATAAAAGATTAGAGCTACTTAGATAAACGGTTAAGAGGCTAATTACATGCTATTTTTTTTTAAATCAGACAATCACATCTGCACAGTACAACTCTACTTTGCACCGGTTGTTTTCTCAGCTTCAAAACTGAACATCTTATGCGAGCGGATAGTGTGCAAACATGTTTTCATGAATGTATGTGGGGGAAAGAGGTGGTGGCAACAAAAAAAGAGGGGTAAGACAATAACTAAATATGTACTCAGCAGGCCAGAAAGAAATCTGGTCTGACATGTATGGCTGTGGGTTTCTATAGGATGCTTGTTACTCAAGTATTTACCCAAGACGTTAGTGAAATTAATAAAATAAATTCGGAGTTACATAGTGTACAAGGACACATTATGGCAAAACCTCACAACTCTCATAAATGCAAGTATTCATGGAGAGATGGGCACTATCAATAATCTGTTTATATTAACAAAGAATCCCTAATTTACGAGAAAAAAACCTGACATATTCTAAGCCAGGATGACCGATCATTTGGGAATATACGTGTTGGATCAGACTGTGCTATAAAGGTTAACATTACATTACATGTCACCTGTTAGACGCTTTTATCCAAAGCGACTTACAAACTCAATACAGTGGGCAATCCCCACAGGAGCAATTTGGGGTGAAGTGTCTTGCCAAGGGACACAACGACATGCTGACTGCAGTGGGGTTTGAACCTGTTCTCCCTGATCCCAACACCAACGCACAACCCACTGCACCACACTCCTTAACATGGTAAAGACTGTTGTGCTACTTCATTGACCCACTAATGTGTCGAGAGTGGTTTTCCCAGCACAGACAATAGAGTCTTTGACAGTCTGCATGACCACCTCATCAACAGTGGCAGCTCAATCAAACGTGGCCGACCTTCCTTGAGAAAAAGGCAATCAAGTTCATGCAGAAAAGCCCATCTGTGCCCTGGAGCACCGGCTGATTTCTCACACACTAACATAACACACCAGAAACCGTGTGGTTTCTCACATGCAACAATTTACATCCGTGGAACCTTGAATGTGTGTGAGAGTGTAACACAAATATAGGAATTATTGTGCAGAGGTGTGAGAAGTACTCAGATCTTGTACTTGAGTTAAAGTAGAAGTACCATAGTGTAGGAAATGTCCTGCATTCAAAATGTTACTCAGGTAAAGAAAAAAAGCATAAGCATCTAATTAAATAAAGGTACAAAATAAATGTATGAAGTGGAGTAAAAGTATACCGTTAACCTCTGAATTGTAGAGGGGTAAAGTACAAAGTAGCATAAAATAGTATCTCGAAATTGTACTTAAGTACAGTACATGAGTAAATGTACTTAGTTACTTCCCCCCTCTGTTAATGTGTGAAACCACTCACACATAACTTACAGTGCTAACAATACTACTACTTATGTAAGCCTTAAATACACAGCAAGGGATGAATTATGTAAGGGTTTCCTATTGGCTCCTATAGTAGGTTATACATGTCGACGTCATCGCCAGTCTGAGAGAAAAAAACCACGGGACCCAGTGTACCAGAAGTGAGATATCAAAGATTATTGAGAAGATATCACACATTACTCAGACAATGTGGATAAATTATTTGTTAATTATCGTTGCTGCTCAGATTGTGCTTAATGGTGTTATTTTTTATACCAATAAAACGTCGTGTTCTTTAAGCATTTCCTTGTAAAAATATGTCTGTTAGTGCAGGAAAGGGGCGTGCATCGTTGTAAACTCCGATAATGGGTCTAAATCTAAAACGGGCTAACACAAAAGGTGTTGACACACAAGTAGGTGATTAAGGAAACGTATATATTTCATATATACTCTCAAGGGAGAGACTAAAATCAGGAACCAAAACAGCTTAGTGTTACTCATGCATGTAGTCTTTTAACGTCAAAAACACGCAGCAGAAAAACAGCCTCTGTATATCAAAATGCACTCAGCAGCAGCGCCAGTGTGTGCAAACAACGACTTGTCAAAGCGGAAGTAAGCATGGTGTCCTCGTCCAATCAGAAACACGAAATGGTTAAATGCACAAGCAGTTCAACAACAACACCGTAACAAAGCACCGTTAAAAAAAAAAGGTAACGTGTTTGGGTCTATTTGCAGGGTGAATCAAACAAAGCTGCGTCAGTGTGCAGTGACTGTTGCACCAGCAGTGCTCGGTGTGCGTGTGCGTGTGTGTGTTTTTAACAGAGCACATGGTGGAGTATGGCTGGTGTTGCAGCCCATCCCATGCAGGACAATGGATTAGGCAGAGCACGCCAGCGGGCCCGTCGTTGACACTTTGCACCGATGAATCACACACAGCCAGCCCGGGTTCAGTTACTCACCGTCGGCTTTAGGAGCGGAGGACCACGTATCCACTTCGGTCGCCATGGCGCTCTCCAAATGCTCGATTAAAAAACCTCACGGGGAGCTTCTCCAAAAAAAACAGCAAGCCTCACGTCTGCAGAACAATATATTAAGTACAGAACTGTCTTCGACAAAATGCAGGAGCTGAAGAACAAAAACTGAAAGCCTGGACGCTTTTTGTGTCGTGTTGCACGGTGTGAGCTGCAGAAATCAGAAAAAAACAATGAGATTTAATTACAAGGATAGCAGAATTTCGAAATGATAAGGCAGCGAAATAAAAAGAGCTTTTCGCGCTCTTCTCAGCGTTTACGGCTGGGAAGAGTAGAATAACGTGGCTTTGAAGTAGGTTCTAGTCTGAGAGCATTTCAGCTAACAACCTGCAAGATAAACAAAGTCTGTTTTTAACTTTGCAAGAGAGAGCCGAGGGGGTCACGTGAACACAACGCGGATGGGGAGTGGTCAGAAAAGGGGGTGGGTGCTGGTCCTCTCTGACCAATCACAGAGCAGGAAAAAACACGTCCACTGTAATGTACACAATAACAACATATGCTTATTTACCTGAATTACCTTATTACAAGGACAAACAGCAACATTTAAGTCTTTATTTCATTAAGCTCATATCGTCCTTTATATAGATATATTTTATAGTTTTTGTTTTGGCACGTCAATGAGGTATTTTATATCTAATTGACTATTATCATATGTACATATGTATATCTCCTTTTTTCCAAACTAGGATGTGGTTGTTGTTCGTAGGCTTTATTTAAACAGAGATTTAACTAATACTTGTTTATTATATCAACTTGAATCAAGTGCAGTTTTACATAATATTTACCAGTACAGGACTTCTACTGTATTTGTTGTTGTGCTTCATTCCCAGTAGCATTTTCCAAGGAAGTCAAAAACTGCCCACACATACTTGAAAAGGGGAAAAAAACTACAGGAATAATTCATCATGTAATAGAGTAATAAAGGTACTTGCTGCACATAAAAACATCTTATTAATCACATTGGAGGTGTTTTTGTCTTCCAAATTCACACCACCAGATGGAGCTAAACATTGTACAGCTACATTTGGTTGAGGGCCTATCAGCGTTTAGGAGCCCTTGTCATTTAGCAGACAACTATAATTTGACTTAAAAATCTGCAAATGTATAAAGCTCATATACATTTGGAGGCACTATTGCTTCACTAGATATCAGATGCTTTTGTACCCTCCACAGGAGCTACTGGGCCTCCTTTCATCTGCCTCAGAATATGAGTATCTATGATGAGAGAGACACAACAGTATCAGGCTTGGAAGAAAACGCCTCAAAAAGTGTCCAATAGCTCCATATGAAACCCCTGTTTTTTCCACTTTCTTTGCAACTGTAGTGGGTATCCCATGTGGTGGTTAAATACATGCATTTGGGAATAAAAACATGGAATATTAAGACTGCTAAATGAAGGTCATGCAAAGCAGGCCAATAATATGTAATATGATATACATTTAATTCTGGAGCATTTGTGCCCAGAATGAAATGTGCTCCCCTATGGTTTGGGCAGTTTTTGCCTATCAATACAGCCGTGGTAATAACTTGTTTTTCTAGTGGGACACAAAGGTTTTGGACTTCATCTCCTCATCTCATCAGGGGGAGAAGAGCAATGCAAACAGACAGGTCTTGTCTAGGCATATGGCAGTACTTCATATATTAAAACTATGTCTAGCAACAAGGGACTGCAGATGTTCTCACACTGCATGTTGCATTTGACATCTCTGATAAACAATACTGCCTGCAACACACGATCACACATTTGAAACTCTTTTTTTTCTTGTAGTTACTCCTGAAAGAGGATTTTTTTTCCATGTAAGTGCAGCTTGATGATTCATCCTGAGTCACAGGGGCAGCCACTCATGAGTGGGTGTTTTTAGCTCTTCCCTGGTGAAATAAGTTCAGTGCATTTGCTTTTTTTCAAAGCAGAGTACAGCTTGTACCTCAGGCAACTACAACTAGAGATGTGTATATTTACAAAAACCACAGACATGCATTTGGTAGCATTTTGAAGCTTTTATTTTGACACAAAATCCAAAGTTTTGCTGAATAAAGTAACGCAGATTTTTGTGTTCATCAATGTAGAATCCCAATGAGCATCAATTGAAAAACCTTGGATTGAAGGAAATTAAATACTGCGCCTTCTGGGGACAGCACCAGGACATGTGCAACCAAACAAATAGATATGAGAGAATCTGCTAGTTTTGATTTTACATCAGACTAAGCATCAGAAATCTCTATGCTATACACCAAGATACAAAATCAACTTGATATTCATGATGACATAAACATGTTTGGATATTTATATTGACATGTTAACAAATACCAGCAACAATCGACTTTGGCCTCATAATAAGCAACGATGATTTAAACAGCACAACAACACGGCCGACGATAACTCTCTCACACATGCGTACACTGAAGAGCCGCTGGTAGAATTGCACAAGGATACCCTCAAAGAACACCACATGTTGTAGCAATATTTATCTGAACTAATCCACATACAATCACATAAAGATACTTCTAAAAATCCTGCTGTCAAAGGGAGGGGTAAAAGGGGAGAACACTTTCCCGGGGGCAAACATTGAGTAATCCTGAATTAACAGGGACTGATATTTCGTTTTTTCCTGGCAAAACAGCACTTCAGCCGTACCAACATGAGCTCTTAAATTTCAATTTTTCAATTCTCGGCATCACAAAATAAAGTCAGTACAAATATAGAGTAAATACTATCTTGATAAGTTGAAGTAAACAGTCCTTTGCAGTCAAAACTCAGCGAGGTAACAGTCTTATATCAGGCCTTGGCCTTCAGTGGCAATGAGGGTAGAGTTTGGGCGTTTTGTCTGTGCATACTAGCTGCTGACAAGGTAAATAAATCAAACTAGTTCTATATACACTGAACTCAGTTCAGTTTGGCTTCAACGTCAAATCAGAGCTGGAGTCCAAGTAGCCTCTGGTTGGGCCCTTTTTGCTTACAATTACATTTTGAGACACAGAGCTAAACATCTGTTTGAAAAAGATTAATAATAATAAGTCCGTCAAGTCATTTAACAAAACAACAACACTGATCAAAATCAATGAAGGATGCCTTTATCAATCTGGATAAAACAACTTTTCTACAATAAAAGGTTATTTTCTTTCAAATGTTATAATTTTCATAACAGAAAATATTTTATCGTTTGGTTGTGCTATGTAAAATTGACACTCACAAATCGTCATAAAGGAGAATTGGGACACACCTTCCTTGATTTTTTTTGCTGACTTTACCTCTTTGTGCTCTAAATAAACAAGATGTTGCATATGGGCCACGGCCAAATAAATGCAATATTATATAGAAAAAATAGAAAGTAACATTAATATCGAAAATGTAACAGCTAAAATAACATGTGAATAATGGTCCACGCACACATGGAGCAAGGGGATACATTATGTGCAGCTGCCGTATTTGTGTGGATAAGGAAAAAAGTCTTTGAGAAATGCCTTCAAACCTTTATCTAATCTTTTGGGACGTCATCAAATATATTTCTAAGAAACACAGATGCGTAGCTCCGTGACCCAAATATAATGACAATACACGACAGGCACAACTGGGCCTAAGTAAAACCAGATCATCTGAGTGTGCACTTGGGAGAAACCTTAAGCCAAGGCATTCAAATGCAGAGTCATGTACAATCACAGGCCTCTGCCCAGCACAGCTCACGGATCAGTAATAAAGAGGTAAATGTATTTTTCACAACAGTTAATTTCCTATCAACCAGCATTAACTAGGGTAAGGAAAAAAGTGTGAATGCTATTGCTAAATACTATTTTTGCAAGTCTCACATGTACTGTGTACTGTGTATTTTATAAAGAGACCGCTAAGCACTGCTAGAAAATGTTTGACCATTTGATGTACGACTTTACAATTTACATAAAACACATATACACTCGCATAGCAGCAGTAAACTATAACAATGCCTTACAGAAAGTCTATTTTCATCCAGGCACCATATACTTTGATAAACGCCCATTAAACTTATCACAAAATTAAAAAAATCCCGACTATATAGCCGAAACATTTACCATAGCCGCCAGAAAGATTTCATATTGAAATGTTCAGAGGGGAACAGTCTCATGACCTCCGAGTCATCACAGGAGAGCTTTCAACAGAGATGATCAGAGGATGTTAAAATGACCTTCATAACAAACCAAAACATCCTTAGACTCCATATACAAACAAGATCTGTCTGTGACAAATAAAGGTAATATTGAGCCGAACCCAGGCAATGTTTTCACTCCGTAGAACTATAAATGAGTTGAAAGCTTTACCTTCAACTTTAGACATTTAAGGTGGCTTTGCACTGAGCCAAGGACACAATGAAGTGGCGTCTAGTCATTGAACTACAGATACATTTGTCTCATATTGACTACAGCAAGACAAACACGTACAAAAATGTGATGGGAGACATTCTCACTTTCTAAATCTTGTTCTATGCTTTAGTACACTTTGCACTGAGAATTAATTACAAGAGTACATTTGTGCTATCATCCAATTTCACACAATCCTAGCAAGTAAGAGCATCTACAACAAGTTTCTACCTCACAGTGAGGCTATTCTCTACACACTGTGCAACTGACTAATGATTTTAAATACAAAAAAGGATCAGCCAGGATACATTAAGAGAAAAGCAGTCCAACTCTCAGAAGTGACCACCTTTTAGCCACAGAAAATAAAGAGGCATTACTCTGACTCCAAACCCTTTACCTCGTACATTTACATCATCGATATCTCACAATCATTTCTTGCCTCAGACAGACATTACAATCGGCACTTTATTTCAAACCCCACACCTGGCAGATTGTATTGCCTTGCTGCAGTTTTGGACACTTTTCCAGAGGTTTTTCAGTCAAGCTGCATTCTATAAAAATTATCAGTAAACAATTTAAATGTTCCTTTTTGTTGCGATGCATAACCTTTTACATTCAATAACAGTGAGGAGACTAGGCTTAAAGTTTCTGCCTCGTAAAAACCCAACAGTCCGCCCATGGAGGAATCAGATTTATGTTGCCTTGCAAAAAAATTGTTTCCAACCAGGAAAACGTGTTCAACAACATTAAATCCAAAGTCAAACAGTCAGTTCATTATACAGTATAATCATGTAACAGTCTGAAACAACAATATATTACCATTGTAAAGCTTTGCCACCCACACGATATCATTAAAGTTGGCACCCCTTTCCTATTGGGAGCAACATAAGACAATGTATAAAAACACACACTTCACAATTCAGTCAAAATGGTTTCCTTCTTATTTCCTCTAAAACAGAGGGAAGTAGGCTGGTGAAAGCAAATAAAATCACCCTACAACTAAAAAGGTCACCACATACCTCAAACTATTCAATAGTTGTGAACCTCCTTCAAAAAGGTAGGATCCTGTGAATTAAGATTATATAACAGGATCAAGAGACACAATAAATTAGATCTGCTCTTTTGAAAATAATTTTTTGAGTGACTTAACTTCATAAACTTCTAGAATATTAATTTGTCCTCAATTTAAAACAATGTGAGTTGATGATAGACAGTCTTCTTCATTGCTGCTGAGATTATTTGAGTAATATGCTTTATCAGGCAGCAGTTCCCAACCGTGGTGTATGTGACCCTTTCACATAAAATAATATTAATGTGTGGACCCCTCATACATTTCATACACCAAGATTTTTAAAGCAGGCCCTTTAAAGATAGATGTTTGCCTCTCGATTGTTTTATTGAACAACTTTGAAGTGCACAAATTATGTCGTTTTTTCTTTATCATAACAATATCTTTCTACTTTCTTACACGGTTAGTCGTCAAGACACCTCGAGTTATCTGGAGACGTCTTGAGGGGTCCTGACCACCAGGCTGGGAACCAATGACTATTAGGCATGTTGTTTCTATGGAGCTAAACGTTTATTTTAGCAATGTTAAGCAGCAAAGGGACATAGAGATATGACACTGAGCCACTAGTCAAAATGGAGATGGGGAAAAAAGCAATTTGTTAGAATTTTTCATAACTTCAGAGAATAAGATATGCCTTTTCCTAAACCATAAATAAACTAACTTAAAAAAAGGGTTTTCAGGTGTCGGCTTCTCTGGGAGTTTCTCATTTAAATAAAGAGAAAACAAGAGGTTTCATTTCTCATCCCATCTCCAACCATTAAAGTAAGACCTGCAAGACTTTTCTTCAGTGACTTTTCACCTACTAGTCTTGATCCATAAAGATGCTATCAAGCATTTTCATCTCACTTCTTTCTCTTTTGGATCAGCTGTCAGCTTACGAGGACTCCACAGTGATGATGGCCTCGCCCGTCTTCTGGAGGATTCTGCGGGATGAGGAGACGAGGCCTCGCTGTTCAGCGCAGTCTTCAGATAGCGGTGAGTGAGCGGCAGCCCTCGCTCTCAGGGAGCAGTCCACGCTGTCGTGCAGCACGTCTGCCCTCTCCTCTTCCTGCAAAGCCTCTCTTCCTCCTTTCCCAAAACGCCCCTTCTGCAGTTCCTCCTCCTCTTGCTCTTCTCTCTTCACGTGACAACGACATACCTCGATACCCGAGTCACCCGTTAGCCTGCGATGCCGGAAATGATCCTCCTCGTCCTCTTCTTCTTCCTCTTCCTCCTCTTCTCGTTTTTGCTCCTCTTTTTTGTTGTTGTAATATGTTAAAACAGCCACATTTGAAGCGAAGAGAGCCGGCTTAGGGGGGGACAAAGCGGGTCTGGGGGGCGGACCACGAGGCAGGACCTCTTCTTTTCTGCTTCTCTGAATGGCTCCAAGTGGGTCTGAGAAGAGGAGAGGATGGACTTGACCAGGAGAGAGGGAGGATAACAGGATGAGGGGAGAAAGTGGCAGGCGAGAAGGGTGTGAAGGACGAGAGTGTAGAGGGAGAGAGAGAGCTGGCAGCGGGACCCCTTCACTGCCGTTAGGGGACCTTCTCTGTATGGGTATGACATCTGGGGCGGCGGCAGGTATAACATCAGGTGGAACTTGTGAAGGAGGTGTCGGGGAAGAAGTCGGAGTGAAGTTGGCCCCGAGCCTCGGCATGACGGCGCAGTCGCACCCTGCTTCACTGGGGGTGGAGAAGTGGCTGCTGTACGTCTCGTCTGTCACCTGGAGAGAGAAGGAGGTGCTGGAGGGGGAGGTGAGGGAGCACGACTCGCAGGAGCAGCTGGTGTAGTTGTCAGAGCTCTGAGAGGAAGTCAAGCCGCTGGGACCGGGGCCGGGGCCCAGATAGGGAGGGCAGGGGTGGCGGTGGTGGTGGTAATGAGCGTAGGAGGAGCTAGGACCCCCCATGGTTCCTCCCTGCAGGGCAAAGACGGAGCTGTAAGGCGGAGGAGGGGTGCAGGGCTGCGCCGCCACCTCCTCGTAGGAAGGCAACTTGAAGGATGCCAGAAAACCTGAGACGAAAGAAATGTCACACATCAGCTCAAATGTGAAGTGTGGTACAAGACTGGAGAGACCGTTTTTAATATGCATCTGACATAAATCACAACAACGAGGGTAACTTATTAACAAGTACTGCCTGTGGATCCATACCTCCTTAGTGACCAAAAACTATTTAAAACACACCAATGAGAAATATCTCACATGCTTCCTCATTAACATGGGCACAGTATTTTCTTTAGTCAATCCCACATAACTAACTCACCAACTTTTTTATATTGATTCCCAACTTTCGAGAAACAAGTTGTCGAACAAATGCACTATAAATAATATTGTCAAATAGCTTTATGTTGTTCCAACTTTTCTTTGCAGCATTGATGTTAAAAGTCTCTGACTCTGCAGTTCCCCCGACAGCAGATCTACACCATCAAAAATAATGATAATAGGAATAAAAGAAGATGAATAAACCTACTGAGGTCAAGCATGGAGGAAGGGTAGTTGCTGGCTCCGTTGTAGGCGATCAGGTTGATCTCCCTCTGTCTCTGCTGCTGTTGGATCCTCAGCTTGGCTCGGCGGTGGCGGTAAGCACAGAAACAGCTGAAGAGGATCAGCATCGTCCACAGCAGCCAGAACCCTGCACACAACGGGAACCCAACAATAATCAAAGATCGATATGAACGGAACAAATCATCTGTTCTGTTGTTTGAAATTGCATCTCAGATCTATTCAAATAAGACGCGACAATAATGGTGGTTTTGGATATTTTGTGCCATCACGTAAACATCTTTTAAGTTTTACATTACTACTGTAAACTTTGCAAAGAAAACCTTAAGATTTAAGAGGAATTTCCTTGCTTTGTTTGCATTCATTTGACCATGATATTTATATGTACATACCACTTAGAAATTCAGTGGTTTTAATCAGCGTACAGCTGGGGAGTGGAGTATAAATCCTCAACAACATCATATTACTTAACCCCTAACTTTTTCTTTAAATCTCCAAATATTTGACGCTGTGATCTGACCGTATGATCAGATTAAACTAGAGAGTGTTGCAACATGAAGCCCAACACTGTTGTTTGGTGCTTCCTGGTGTTTATTTCTTGAACCCTGAAAGCATTTTTAGATACAAGTTAAGATTAAACCAATGACACAATAACAACAATGAAAGTTAATGTGAAGGGTGAAGGGAAAAGCTCAAAAGGGCCTATCAATTAGGTAAACCTAAATGTTTCATAATTGAGAATGTAACAGACATATATAGGTTAAATGTGTGATAGAAGACGATTATATCATTAAAAGTTCATCACTGCAAGAGAGATGTTAGACGTTTTAAAACTGACTCATGGTGTCTGTCTGAATTCATTTGAAAATAAATTCACAACATTAAATGCACAACATTTATTACGTCGGATTATTTAATTTACATTTTGTCTGGATATGCTGGTTTGATAAATCCATTCAATGCTCCATAATTCCAATTACCAGGTATATGTTGAAGAATGTAATGGAACTGTGTAAAATCTGATTGTTTTGTGTGCAGTTCACCTAACACATCCTGGCAGGACTGAATAATACACGTGACAGAGCGCAGCCTTGGCCTCATGACCTTGTTACAGTAACACAGTAGAGAAGAAGTAAAGTCAGGTGACTCACACCAGAGTTCATAATAGTAGGTGCAGCAGCCCGTCTCTCCGCAGCAGTGCCCCGTCTCACACAGGTAGCCGGGGTTGTTGTTGACCCCTGGACAGTACTTGGGGCGGACACCAGGCTGGCTACCTGAGCCCCCGTGATTCTTCACCACCTAGTGGACGAAACAAAGCATCACATATCACCAGAGAAAATTATGTTATGAACTGCAAAAGTTCAATAGTTGGTGTGACTATGGTTTCCTTTTGAAAAGTATGAGTGCAGGGACCTTTCAAACCATGCAAATGTAATATGACTGTTGACCTGAAATCCGCTTCGTTTTTTTTCAAGGCTTTTAACCAGAAGATAAGGTCAGGACAGAAAAGGAGGCCATTAACATCTTACACCATCTTTAAACGGACACAGGGGTTTCAATCTGACCTTTATATATTACCACGTTCTCGCCTAACCCAAATATCCATACTTAAGTCAAATTATGACAATCAAGCCATCGTTGTGACTACTGAGAAAACTCCATCTCCTCATGAAGACCATGAAAGGGGGTTGAAAGAGGATGGTTCTTCAATCTGACTTTTATGTCCCAGGTGGCACAATAAGCTGTATATACTGACATATTATTGATAAATTATATAAATTATAGATTTGTTTTGTTTTATATTAGATTTCTTGTTTTTTATATTTTATGTATGCACCATGACAACAAGTCAAATTCCTAGTATGTGCGAACCTACCTGGGAATAAACCTGTTTCTGATTCTGATAAACTGTGGCCGACATGTTAGAGTAACATTAGCATTCATTTCATGACCATGTTCACCTGATAAATACATCCAATACAATCTATACTGTATCTGTATTATAGCTCTGTTTTGGCCTCCAACTCATAAGGGAAATATATGTCTCTTAAGTAGCTAAATGCTCGATTAGGTTCACAAGATAGTCACTCATGTTGTCTGTGCAGGTAGTGTAGAGTGGCATCTTCAGTTTCACAAAGAAAGACTTTGACTATATGTCACAAATAGTCAGCCTTTAGATTATTTCTGGACTACAGTATGTTAAGCAAGACAACGTTACAATGAATTCTGAATAAAAAAGGACTTAGCCTAAAATATCTTTGTGATACTGGTCCCAGAGCTTTTTGGTGAATAAAGCTGCCTGTGTTAGTTTGAAACTGTGTTGACATGAGCCTGATTTGACTATATGATTCTGCAGTGCTTCATGGTGGCTGATAATTCTCTATGGGCGGCTTGCTACAAGTAACCCCTTTCACGTTACACATTTAATACATTTTTGCATGGAAATATTAATTACGGCAGCTTTAAGATGGTGGCTACAGTTTGTGGGTTAATAAAAAAACACCTCACACCTTATTCACTGTTCGCTCCTTCTGGGAAACAGCCACCTAAAAAGAGAAATGGAAAACCCTTTGTGAATTTAAACGTTACATCTTATTCATTAGCAGGTCAGTGATAAAGAGAGAAGACCTGAAGCCATACTTTCAATATTATATTTTGGACACATCATAAAAAGCTGTCACATTTCAATACATGGCAAGAAGAGTCTAGAGGAGCTCAGACGCGACAGTAATAATGCTGCAAGAACAGGTTGGTTGCTATATCTGTTATGTACATAGTTACCACATATGAGGCTGAGAAGTGCAAACAAATTATTATTATTTGCCATAGCAACCACTGTGGTTACGCTTGGAGGCTTTTTTTACTCATGTGTGGACAATTTTTTATATTATCTAGTGTATGAAATGTTTAGTTGTGGTTGAAGGTCACGCTCCCTACCGTAGCAGCTTCAGTCCCATCCAGGCCCTGCAGGGACATGGTCATCTGGAAAAAGGCAGAGAGACAATGGTTAAAAAGGAGCCAAACAGAGAGGAATAATATGATGTAAACGGCAAAGAAATATACGAAGCATGGCACTGTATGATTACCGACAAGGGCACAAACAACCCATATATTGTGCTGTCATTCTAGTACTCTAGTACATGAAAAAAAAAAAGGCCACTAAAAGCAGTTTCCATCCGCAGGTTACCCAACACTCGGCTCCTCAAGGAGCTGGGAAGGTCAATGGCTTTTTAACAAAACCTATTTCTCCTCGGTGGGCCGAGGTAGCAGACAGATGGCACCAATTCCCAGACACTCTCCCTTTCTCTTTCAAACACACACATACATGCAATAGCTACAGCTCTAAAACTGTGACCATTCAAATTCAGCGTTTAGTCTCAAATATGTCAGAAAATTGAGAAAATCAAAGCAGGCCCAAGGTGAAATGTTCAATTTGCAAAAAACATATAGAGGCCCAAAGACATTCATGTATTTAAAAGCAAGAAAAACAAAAGACTTGATAAAAGCATGATAAATAATTTATTAAAATGTTGATTGACAAAGCATTCCTACACTAAAATCAGTGACATACTGTATGAAGCATCTGGTCCTTTTAAAAGAGTATCAGTTTGTCTCGTGAGGGTATTTTTGACAGATGTAGCATCTCAGCCGGCAATGACACCTATAAAAAAATCACACAGGCTGACCTACCTTTAGGAAAACTAGTGAATAAACATATAGACTTGAGTCTGCATACCATCTACAAAGGAAATAAATACCATATGTGCATTCGCCCAGTGCAATTCGGTACATATTGAAAAAATCTCTGTGTCACCTCTGTCCACAGTGAGTAAAAGGATTGTATCCCTGTGTGTGTGCTGCTGGATGTGGGGCCGGGCCGCTGCCAGAAACAATGTGAGACAGTGGGGGCTGCAGCCATATCACTGATGCTTTTGTTAACAGCTGCCTGCTGATTATGTAGTCAGCATGGGGAACAATGTTGGCTGCAGAGTGTGTTCATGCACACATGCACACAAAGTGCCACAGGTTCTGAGTTACAACTATTGTCTTTTTACAAAGTGCAAAATTAAAATGAGCCAAATGTGACACACGGCTAACTCCACACACTACCCTGAGGCTGTTTAAATGACAATAGTGGCTGTTAGTTAGCCTAGAAACAATGACATTTGATCAAATATATCATATACAACTGTTCCTATGCATCAGCAACACCTGTGCATCTACAGGTTTATATAAAATGCATGACATAACATCGCATGACACTGGTGAAAGAGCAAGGACATGAAGGTGGAACATGAGACAAACTGACAATGATTCTTCTGCAGGAAAGTGATGTGGATGCTGGCAGCGACATGTGACCATGAACACATGATGTTCACAGGCAGTGCATCTATAGCTGGGTACGATTTCCGATACTAGCAATACAGTATTTAGATTTTTTTACCTAAATAACATTTTGTTGATTTCTTTCTTTGAGAGATATACATTATGTTCTTTCAAACTAATTTAACTTTGTAGCAATATAAACCAAAGGGCTCCAAGCTGGTTATACAAGCACTGACAATAACCTTCCTTCATGACATATTCTAAAAATTACCATTTAAACAACACAAAATATGATCAAAGCATACAAACTTTGGATTGGCTACTTGGGGATTTTAAATATTCTGTGCTGCAGACACATTTTAGAGGATACCAAACAAGTATTGAGGTCTGATAAATACCAGAGTTCAGGTTTATCAATGACACCCCTACTGACAATCAACTGTTCAACAAGAGCTATTTTTTGTATTAACTTTGCTAAAACTAATCATAGATAAATAAGATATCTTGCAAAATGTGTCTATCTGCGTAGGCCAGCAGAGAAGTCATGCTGCATATTTGCCTGTCAAACATAACCTCAGGAGGTTCATAAGTAAGCTTTTGTACGGTTATGCAAGTCAGAGTCAAGAGGGTTTCAGGAGGGAGCGGAGTTCCTGTGGTAAATCCACCACACGGCACAGAGTACACGCACACGGGTGTGAAGTGATCATTCAGACTTCCCCAGAGACCACAGACTCACCACAAATTATTTCCACCCCTGGGGTCCCAAGGTTTACCATAGTACCACCACACACACATACAAACCTTCACTAAATGACTTAAAACCTGTCAGCCTTTTCCTGCCACCTGAAAACCCACGAATCATGAGTGAGGGGAGATCGAATGGAGAAGCACGGCTGCAGGATATAAGAAAACATTCAAAGTTCTATAAAATGGCCTTAAGTCAAGTCACAGTAAATTGTGAACATGCAAATAAAACATGCCATTACGTAATTTTGTCATGAACACGATGCCATGGATGTTGTATTATAAAGATGGCATGGAAATAAGATGCGATTAAGGTGAGGTAAAGACTTGTTGGACTTCAGGCAAACCATTTTAATCATCATGTTTTAAGATGTTCACTTTTATTGTCAGACTAAATTCAATAAAGATAACCACTGCACTCTTCCTTGGTGAAATCTTATGCTGAGGCAATACTGCACTTAATATTAACAATGACATTAAAGCAAGCACAACAAAATCTCCCACAGGACTTTTATTGTCAGATGTTATCAATATTTTTTTTATATGGCACACTGGCTTAACATACAGCAGATTTCTTGAAATCCTTCAAATAGATGTAAACCAATTAAGGTTTCATGTTGTTGTAATAAATACAGTTGTGTAAGCCTACAAGTTTTCCGACAACAACAGACTTGAAAGAAGGAAACATCATCCTTAGTGTGGAGCCAGCAGTGTCCTGATTCAGCATTGTGCTGTTCTTGTGCTGGACAAGCAGCTGTACATAGATTTATGAGGCTACAAGGGTTTGGCAGACAAAGCTCTTTCAATGACATGCATAAATTAAAAAGAAATTTTTGGTGCATTACGGCAGATTTAATTTGCTATTCCGTTTCAAACAAGAAATTAACTTAAAATCTAACTGCAGTCTTATCAACAAGTTACAACCTGCTATTGAAATCATAAATATACAACTCATAACTTTCCTATAGTTTTCCAAGAAAAAGTGCAATTCTGTGGTAGCCCTTAGTTTAGAGTTAATGACCTTACAGGACATTTTAGTACAGTAGGCTATATCTGTCAGGACATCTGTTGTGCGTTAGAGGACCCATGCTTCTAAAAACCTATTATCCAATGTTATGCATTACCTAGAGCTCTCACAGTAAACCTTAACATTGAGCACAAACAACCAAATTAAAGCCATACCTGACAGACTTTACTGGAAACCAAACATTTGCTGCAGTGGTGCAAAAAAAATGCCCCCTTTGTCCTCGATACATTTCAACAGATAAAAAATCTCAAGATGAAGAAATGAAAGACAGATGGTTACAGAACAAGTTGAGGCCACTGTTTGTCAACAACAACACAGACCTTGGAAAGCATGTTGCTCTGCACAATAACTGAAGCCCAGCTGTTGGCAGTGTGTGTGCATCAAAGGAAATCTGTGCATTACCTCCTCAGCCTTCAGCCCGAGGCAGAATGTCAACGTTTTCTCTGGATCCATGGCGAGAGCTGAATACCAAGCTAAACAGAGAAAATAGACACGCAGAAGTGGGATGTTATTCTGCTAAGCCCCCATCACTGCTGTCCCACTCCACAGACACGGTGGCTTCCCCATCCGCCATTACCCGGACGTGCGGACGGATGCCCCTCCCAGACTCCGCTGCACACACCGGAGCACCAGGGCCAGATCCCAGGTGGGTTTTAAGGACGGGCCCGCGGGGTATCACAGTGCAGACGCTTGTGTCGTCGACTGTTGTTTGCAGTAGTGAAATAAAGATGTTTTACTCTTTGTTTTCGCAGGGAGGGACGGGGCTGTGCATGATGTCATGCTTCTCCAGCCCCCAAAGTACTTGTATGGCAGCGCTGCGGCTTTGATTGGCCGGAGCTCCCAGCAACAGCCGCACCGAGCAGCATCCACACTGTTGCTTTATTCACTTACTACCAAAACACCTGTGAGTTTCATATCGTAGTAAAACAGAACCGTGCTATCAAACAGTATAGGTTTACACAATTTGAAACAATTTTCAATGATGTTTTTACTAGCTGTAGCCTACATACCTACAATATACTGAAGACAGGTGATCCAAATAGCAATGCAAATGTAAATTCAGGGCAGGATAAACGAACTTAGGTTAGGGCCTTTAGGTAGGTGAAATAGCCCAATAAACTCATAATTGATTTGTTCATTGGCAGTGAAACCTACGTAACGAATTAGTGATGTTCACATTAAACAAGGTAAACAGTTTCTTCATACTTGTTATGCAGAATGGCCCCTATTACACAAGTATATAGCCCTATTATGGAACACATTGATGTGTTGTTGCTGAAGATCATTATTGTTTTGTATTTAAAATATTAACCTCGAGGTAACTTGTTATTATAACTGTCAACTTAATGTATTTGAAAAAAAAGTATAATATTTTCCTATCTATGAAGTAGCAGACATTTACTTAAGACCAAGTACCTACTAATTGTAGTACAGTAACTGAGTAAATATAGTTTTTTTTCTAATGCTACCTGTTGCTAAACTTAAGTATGTTATATGTTTGATGGTTATTTGGCTTGGTCTACTTTGAGAAAGTGTGTCTTCATAAATTACATTTAGAGTTTACAACATCATATGTTGCTTTCTTGGTAAGGACCCTTGTAAACCAGTTTTAAATCTAATAAAAAATGTTCCTGGTAAAATAATAATGACAACACACTTAATTGATATTTTAGGCACATTTGGAAATGTTTCTGTACTACTTTTCTTTTCTTTTGGTATCATGTGTTATAGAGATGGTTTCATGATCAGCTGTCATATTACATGATTGCCTGCCAATCCAGAGTCGACGAAGGTGCATGAAAAACCGAGTTGGGCTTTTATTCACTAGAGGGCAGCAGACTACATGTTTTTGCATTTTGGCCAGATGGTTAACCTACAGTATAAAATAAGACTGCAACTCAGTAAGACATGGGCAATAGTGACAGTTAATATAACAGTTAAAGAAATGGTCCTGACATTTTCCTTTGAGACTTATGTATCATAACTAATTTATCCCCCATTGCGTCTCCACCTATTTATTTCTCTCGTGACATAAAAGGGGAACAAGGAAACTCAAGTATTTTCATAGTTCCACCTATATTGTTTTCCCCATAGTTCATACCTGTGGTAATGTAGTGAAATACCAGTTTGAGCTCTTGCTCACCAGTATTGGTCTGACATTTGAGTGTAAACCCATTGTACTCTCTGGATTAAACACTAATGAACAGGGTGTGGTAGCACCTAAGAGGTATTGTGTGAATGCAGAAATGGGTGTTGATTAGATGGTAATCACAACTTGTTCCATACCATGTGAGTGAGCCACATTCAGGTAGGAAATTATTAAGAATCAAGATTCAGGATTTAAAAACTGTATTCTCATTGTGTGAGCACAACAACATTGCTTCAGTTCAAAGAATAAAAGGCACTAATAGAGATTATTGGTAGCGCTAGCCTAATAACTTCATAAAACTATAGTTGAATTATTACTGTACCCTGGTTTACTGTCATTTTCTCACGCAATACAGAACAATTAGGTCAACTTGTTTGCTCACCCACATAATGACAAACACACTTCCTCTGACTTGGCATAGGCCTACACATGTAGAGTATGTACACACCCACACAAAAACAACAAACCCAAAATAAACCTTACTGGGCAATAGAAGTAAGGTTTTATTTGAGTGAAAATAAATACATAAGTTTATCATGCTGTGGTATAAAAATAAGAATATGTTTGCATAAAATAGACTAAATGAATTTAATTCAGAAAAACTGGATCTAGACAGTTATGGCACACAAGTCTTATATGTGGAAAAATGGGAATTCATTTATTTGTTAAAAATGGGAACACTTGAAAGTACATGAGAAGGGCACACAACTTCGTGTGCCAATCATATTTAGAGGAGACTCAAAATGAAACTCATTTTATGTTTTGTTTTCCCATGGTGATGTTAGACATGTGATTTCTGCAGTAATCACTCCTGTTCCACACCCAGCAGCCCGAGGAATATTTATATGGTCAACTGGCATTCAGTAGTGAGATGTGGCCTTGAAGCACGTCTCCATCTCTATCTCACATCAAAGTCATCCCTTTTTATGGAAGAGGAGTGGCTAACTCAAAAGCTACACAGTATCATTGTTATTGTAATTTATGTGTGTAATTGATGTGTACATACAACAAATATTATCATTTTCCATTTTTGTTTCACCTTATAATGGAAAAGAAACATACTATAGGTGCTTTTAAAGACTTCCACTGTCGGGTACAGCTGACAGTCACGTCCTTAGCTCACACACAATGGATGCTGACAGCATGGGGCATGACAAACACAGGTTGTTTTGTGAGAGACGAGATGCAGCCGGACCTAAATTCAAGAGTTCATTCTGTTGGCTTTGACGCAGTTGTCAAAAATAAAGCCCTTTTAAGACAGTAAGGAATGTTTCCTGTGACTGCTGTGTTATTTTAAAACCTGCCCGTCAAATGATAGTCAAAAATCTTCACAATGATGTGACTCTGGAAAGCTGAAAGGGGAACAGTTCATGACACTTCAAACTTCCTTCTTATCTCTGAATGTCCAACTGAAATTCCACAAATCAACCACCAAAGCTCAATAATTTGCTAATGCCGGGAAATGCAAAGTGGCCTGATGCTGCTAAAAAAACATGCATCAGATTACCACATTGTCAAGTCACATCCTGTGCCTTGTGGACATGTGACATTTAAAAATGCCACTGTAAATGACAGCACAGTGCATGATGGGTCCCTGAAGGGGAGTGAACAATTCTATATACTTTGCATTATTGCAGTCTATTTTCCAAAGCAATGAGAATCACTGAGCTTTTTCCTTACCTGCATGTTAAATTAAAGCCGTTTTGTTCACCTTTTCAACAGTGTGAGCCTTTGATAACATGTCCTCGTCGAAAACCTCAATATTTGAATTTTCTGAAGCAGGTATCTCCCAACGTAAATATCCCCTTTACATTGCGTCTCCCTCGGCCCCTTTGTAGGATCTAATTTGCACTGTATTTGACTTGGTTCTTTGTAAAATATGCAAAGTGGCAGGTTGTTTATTTTCCGATCTAGCATTTTCCCTGGTTAACATTGGCTTAAGGGACCTTGAAACCTGTTTTCCTAATCAGCTTTTTCTTTAACATCCTTTCAATTTGATATACTTACAATATATTATTGTATGTGTGATCCTGCTACTTTGAATTGGATTAGGTGATGTATCAGCATCAGCAAGAACAATAGGAATACCTTGGTTTTTTTGGGTTATATTTGTACCTCCATAGGCCTTTAAAAACCCTTCAAAATTAAGCTCTTTAATTCATCTGAGATAGTTCACCTCTCATGACCATAACCTTTAATGAAGGTGAACAAGTACACACAAGATGGCTGTCCCTTATATAAGATGCTTACTGCTTTAATCAGCAGTACATTTAGATTTCACACTTGTGAATTATTTATTCAAATAAAAAACTGTTTTGCATTACTGACATTTTCACATCAATTAATTTCACGTTGTGGAAACATTTTTGTATAAAAAAGTAATTTATATAGTAAACAAGAACTTATATCAGACTCAGCGGAAAAATCAGAAAACAAATTTTGTTAAGGTTTGTTTTCTTTGTTGCCATGGTGATTTCACTGTCAATCAACAATGATTCACCACAACCCAAACACTCCTCAAGCAGATCTTTTGAGGGATTAACTACATTTTTATGTTTCAATTTTATCCTCTTCAACAATTTCTTTAAATATGCAATGTTATAAAGAATATAAGACAAGAACACTTCTATTACATTACAGGAAATAGTTGCCCTGTCATATAATTGGTCAGTTTGATTGAGTTGATATTGTTAATATAAAATGATCTTTCTAGCCTGCTTAACGCATGGATGTTCAGAGAAACAGCATTGAAGGCATAGCCAAGTTAATTGCTTGGAAAGTTGCTCACTGGCACATGAAGCCAAACATTTTTAACTGTCAATAATTGACAAATAATACATAACATTTCAAACCACTTTTTTAGATTATTTGAATGTATCAACTTTGCATGCAGGCAGAAATGTTGTCGCCACAGCCATCAAGTACCTGCCAATGATACCTGACAGCCAACACAAGGCCTTTAAATGCCCCCTAGAAGATCCTCCACCAGCTGTCATTGATTAAGTCAGACCTAGTGTCTGGATCAGTGTCATTGGACTCTTTGTTTGAAGTGTGACTGCAGTGTGTTATCATCAGCATCGTAAATCAGCTGTCCCTGTGCTAATATACTACAGCTCTCAAACAGAACTACAGGGAGACAGATACACGAAACTATTTCTCTGATGTTTGTTGAAGGAACACAGCACTAATCCGGCTGCAAACATTTGTCATTATATGCCGTGGTATAGCGCTGCGCCAACCACATGAAAACCAAACCTAGAAAAACAAAATGTATTACACTGCTGCACTATGTACGTCAATACACAAGCACAAAGGGCTTTATTGCTTCTGCTTTATGATGCATTCTCATCTCGTCTCGTGTGAGTGGACATCATGCGACTTTCAGGGGAAAACATATTTTTGCTGATGTGTGCCCAATCAATCTGTGGTGTTTTGTTTCACCAAGCAGTTGTATTAATGTGAGTCACTATCCCTAGGAAGGAGGGCCCAACCTGACTCTGCTAAAGAAAATTACAAGATAGTAAACATCTGCTGTTTGGGCACAAACTTCTCACATCACACTCACACATCTTCCTGTTCTAACACTTCATTTTTCTCCCCTGCAGGTCTTTTTCTCGTGTGTGTAACTATAGTTAGTTTCCATGTGAAACAGTTGATGCAAACATAATGACTTGAGACAAACACTGCTTTTCACTCAGAGAGGAAGAACACATGACGGACAGGCTGTGTTGCACCCCTTCTCTCCTGTTCCTCTCTTTGACAGTGGATTAAACTGACAGATTGTGGCCCCACACACACACACACACACACACACACACACACACACACACACACACACACACACACACACACACACACACACACACACAGTCTGGAACCACAGGCCAAACAGAGGTTCATGACAAGCCCTGGCAAGCCATCCGTAGTCAACTTAATGAGGGTAGTGAAGACCTGGACACGGACACACACACACACACACACACACACACACACACACACACACACACACACACACACACACACACACACACACACACACACACACACACACACACACACACACACACACACACACACGCTATCAAACATGATTATCATGCCATTGAGTGAAACAGCCAAAACATCATATGACACGACTTGCATCAGGTGACCTCTTACTGCCTGAAACCTCAGATGACAGAACACAAACAAAATGTTGAATATCATAATCCAGAGAATTCAGTTTTGATATTTCTGTTTACCTGAAGGTTCAAAAGCATTAGCTACTGAGCCATTTGCATCATTCAGTTGGCTCATGTATTTTTGTAATGTAGCCTACCAAGGACACAGACGTCAGAAACATTATTTTTTTACATTTGAAAATAATATCCACAATAAGAGTTTTGAGTGATGACAAAATGTTGGTCTGGAAGCAACACATGCATAAATAAAGTGCAATAATTCTTGTGACTCTCTAATGTAATTAATGCAAGCTAAAAGTTGCACATATCTATATGCTGCTTTTGGAAACTAGCCCTTCTATTTCTGACACGGCTGTTCAAATATGCACACAGCGGTGCAACAAACAACGTGGTATACAAGGCTGGGCGCCTGAAAAAAGAGAACATATCAAAGATAAAGGAGAGCACAATTGGGATCCCATTCAAAGTCAAATTCAAGGTTTCCCCCCATTCCAAATGAATTATCAATTAATAACTGCGACCAAACACTGGCACAGAATAACTCAAGTATTGGACAACCCTGAGGAGTAAAGAATTGAGGAAGGGGATTTAGAGAAGCGCATATGAAAAACAGAGTTAAAAGTGGGCTTCCATATCAGTGCAGTTCTTCCCTTTTCTCCATTGTTGCGTCCACTCCCTCGGCAGGACCTTGATGTCTTTCTTTAGTGCTGCTGACATTAGGCTTTTGTTTCAGCCCGGCACAAAAACAAGAGGAACCCAAAGGACCAGCAGAGCCCAGAGAGGAACAGAGAAGCATGAGCAGTTCAAGAAGTGCACCAAACTTCTGCAAGCTAGTCAGCAGAGTAAACTCCGGCACAAGCAGAAAAACTGGTTCCCAGTGCATGTCTGCAATATTTCTGTTTCCCCATGTGCAAGTCTCATTTCAATTGAATGATTCTTTCAAGGAAATGTTTACTGCTGCAGCCATATTCCAATAAATAACACGGCACTGCAGCACGTAAACATGCACAAAGAGTTCATCTTGTTTTGTATTTACCATGGTGTATGGTGGGAAATCTCAATATGGTTTCTTTAAAAAGGGGACTGACTGATTTTGAAAACATGGCTCCTATGAGCTAAATTGCAAACAGCTTTTGATGCTTGCACTTTTATGTGTCACACCTGCTTTTGGTGACACAAATCGAAAGTGTGCCTGTGAGGAGTAATGCTTTTGCAAACACCATTAATGTGTTATTGTCGATCAAGTAATCTGGCCTCTTAGTTTGGCCTCCTTTTTCTCCCTTCCTTACAGATTTGTTTCAGCACAGTTCAGTCCAGTGCTTTCTGGCCTGAGTCCACTTCTGACTCTCTCACAGTTTTCCCTTCCCCACCGCTCTATTTTCTTTCTTTTTTTCTGGAGTACTGAGACCATGGGCGTCACTTTGTAAGAATAAGTGGAGGGGACAATTTCTCCAGGTTTAACATCAACAGCAGACAAAATATGTCCCTCCCCTGTTTGTTGAACCTCGAGCACCTGCATGTGAAACCAATGCATAGACCTCTGGACCACCAATATGTTTTTATTACAATGAACGTCCAACTATAGGCCTTAATGTGATGTGATTTGTACCTTTATAACCACAACGAGCTAACAGGTATGGAGGATAAAACATGACATAAGTACAAAAATAATGAACGCATAAATACAGGAATGAAAAAAAAATACAAGAATAAATAAAGGAATAAATAAAAACAAGAAAAAAAATTGAAATATGGAAATTAAAAAATTAATGTATAAATTAAAAAAAATATAAATTGAGAATAAAACAGAACACACATGTTTCTACATGTTCACTTATATTACAGAGGCCCCCCACACTTCCAAGGGAAGTGAAAAAAGTTTTGAAATTTTTTTATAATTGCAATAACAAAATAAAATAATAATAATAATAAGAAGAAGAAGAAAATACAATAAAAAAATAAAAATAAGAAAATAATAATTAAAAATACAATTAAAAAAATAATATAATACATATTACAATCATAGAAACTAACTTGAAAAAAAAAAAGACATTTTATATGAACATTTTATTTTTTCGAAAACTAAAGAAATAAAGTGGTACAAATATGAATGAAGTAAATTATTTTTCAAAAACCTTTTTATATAAAACTTGAGAAAAATATTGAATTAAAAATGTGTTTGCAATAATTTACATAGTAGATAAATGGGGACAAAGACTTTCTGTTTGCTGCTCTAAGAAAGAAACACGCATAAAGGAACAGGACTTTTTATGTTTTCATTCCCTTTATTATCTTTGTGATTTTTCATGTTTTGAGCGATGTTGTGTCCTGGGCAGCCTAAAGGGGACACCCCTCCACCTCCGTGGGACGATAAAAAAGTCATGTGATTTAGTCATTTCAAATCAATCTTGTCTACACAAGCTGCTGTATAGCTCAGTGGTTAAAGCAGGCGTCCATATTCAGATCTCTGTGAGACGTGGGTTTGAATCCCGAGCCTTGTAGTGTGTCTGGCCAAAAATAATAATAAAACAATTAAAAGTTCCTGAAAGAGAATTCACAAAAATTAAGCAAATGCAATTAAAAAGTGGTGGGGACAAAATTGGCCATCTCAAAAAGTGGTGGCATATCCCCAGCGTCCCCAGAGCAAATGACTGAAATGACAATAACTGAGAGAAGTTGACCCACTTCCAGTTCCTTCCTCTCTTTAAAGCAAAGTGTGCGTAAAAATGAAAGCTAACCGTTTTTGTTTTAGCAGTATTTTTGCTTGAAGCCCTCTCTCTTTTTCTCCACTTCTCCTATGCAACACACCCACCCACCCCCACTCACTCACTCGCTCTGCATGACCCAGGGAAGCGTCCTGTTTGCAAGTTGTGAATAGGGATCTTTGCCATGAGTCATTACCAGGGGACCCCTGGCACTCGGCTGTACCCCTCCTCTGCATGCAAGGAATGTTAGCTAGATGCACTCCAGCCTTAATGAAAGAGGGCACTTATTCAGATGCAGAGAGCAGAACTTTATGAAAGTTTGATAGACAGCAGGGTGTTGACAAAGAAAAGCAATTTGGCAAAATGAGGATTTTCCGAGCGTAAACGTGTCCATCCAGAGGACCAGAAAATTGACGGTCAGGATGTTTTTATGAGCTCTTTTTTCCCTTTTTCTCTTTTTTAGGTGTGCACAGCTGCACTCTTGTGCTGTGGAAACATTTGCAGGCACGCACAAGGCTCTGGCTCTCTGACATACTCTGTCATTAAACATGTATACACGCCATACAATCTGTGTTAAACCTATACCTGCATGATCCAATCTAACATAAAAACAAAGCCAGGAAAGTCTTTCTTTTCTCTCCTCTCTCTTTTTTCTCTCTATTATTTCTTTTAGCCTCTTGACTCCAGCCACTCCTGACTCTTGTTTTTCTCCCTCTGTCCCTCTACCTTCCCCCATGGCTGGCAGGGGCCACGGGTTCAAAGACGTGCAAGTGCCAGAATGTAGGTCAGCCATTGGTGCTGAGTTACCGATTAGAAACAGCTGTAAGTTTGTGGGCCATTCTCTCTGTCTGCAGCCATCGCAGAGACACACTGAGTTATATCTTTACTTTTCAAAAGCCCCCCACCACCCGCTCTGAAACTCCTTCACTTCGCTCAACTTTCCTCCCCTAAAAATGATGAATAAGGGAATTGCATGAGCTCTTCAGGTTTTGGTCAGCTCTTCTGAACTTGTGATTTAAATGCAAACAAAGGTTGTGAATCCTGGACCTCGCTGCTGTCTGAATTATTTCAATACATGTAATAAAACGATTAGCATGTTGTGTGTCTTTCCCAACATGCATGTTTCCTCTCTTGTTGCTTTTCGGTTCCCTCATTAAAAACACCCCTGGAAGTTCATTGCCCTCCTTTTCACCGAGCACTTGAACACAGCTGGGCATATCTGTGGTTCTGCCTATTGTTTTCTGATGAAAACATTGCTCAACAGCATAATGTGTTTCCCTCCTGCTGCTCAGGACAAAAACTGATGTGTAACATGCATTAACCAGCGAGCGCCTGAGCAGAGTGAAAGCTGTGGTGGTCCTGAAGGTGACACTTTATGTGGATTAACCCTCCATGCCCTTTCGGCCTTGCCCTCATTCCCAGTGATGTTTCCTAAATGTATATTTATGCACACACAGCACCTGGGGGTAATTACCTGTCATGGCCCATGGGGACGCCACCTGTCAGGGGCCTCAGCACATGTATGGAGAGAGGATACATGTCTTATTTTTGTAAAGAGGAGTGCCTTGCATATACAACTTCTTCTACTCACAAAGACCCCTCCCCAAAGCGAAAGAGAAAAAAAACACAAAAGCAAGAAAACACCCCGCTGAAGTTCTGTGAGAGGAAAGTGAAGCAGAGGAAGAGTACTACAGGAAGAGAGCTGCGATGACTCCTCACAGTCCGGACCCTTTCACACCCCTCCCTCCACTGCCAGCTCAGCAGCAGATATGAGGCAAACACTGTAACGTGCAGCTGTGGGCCTTAAATGCCAGATGGGCAAAATAATGCACGCAGACACCCAAACACACACATCCACATATAGCACACTCACAATGCAAGTGTGCGTGCAAGCATAGACAAAGCATAAACAAAGGTTCCCATGTAATCAGTCTCAAAAACAAACGCTTCCCTGTATGTATGACCCTGTTAGCATGGTAATTACAGCGGCGTGCTGTCTCTGACATTTGTCCCTGCCACGCCCTTTGACTCCTTTTCAGTTAGCTGATGAAAAGCTTAAGCGACACATTCCAGCAACGCAGGTATTCCCTCACACATGCAACTAATTACTGGTGGGGCGCGTGTACGTTTGTTTTTCCAAAGCATATGGATACTTCTAGCTCAGAAATGTAATCATACTCCAAGTAAAGTTTCTTTAAAATAAAGGGGTTAACTGGGAATGTTTAACTAGTGTTTTCTGTGTGATGACCGATTTGTGTGACTGAACTGTCTTGTTGTGATGTAGTAAAGTGATCTTAGTTTGCTCGTGTAGAATATTAAGCCACTTTTTTCAAGAAGACACAGAAACTGATTTAAATGTAAAATTGGATTATAATGCAGAAGTGGTAAAAAAAAACAACGATTTCGATCTGTTTCCTAGTTGGTCATTTTCACTTTCTGGCTAAGAACTAGAGAGTCATATTGATCTCTAACTCATATCACACAATTTCAAACCGTTTTTCTTAATTATTTATGTCTTTTCTGGTCTAAATGCATAGGTTTAAGATGACCACTGTTTTCAGGCAAAAGACCTGCAAACCTTTAAAGTCACCTTTCATGCCTACAGGGGGTAATTACTCAAAAGACAGACTTTGGGTGGAGTATCAACTGACCTGAATGCAGGGAAATGCAGGGTAGACAAATTACAAAGGTTATAGACAATGACACACCGGGGTTTTGTTAGTCCAGACATCCGGACAAGTATTCTCAGTGGCAAATCTGACTCAAGTCCAAAACCAGGACCGGTCCTTTGTTTGTGCTTCTTGTTTAATCATTTTCTAATATTCATCCATTATCAGAAGTGAATCAGATCCATCGGTGGGTGGTCTGTCTGCCCGCCCACCAGAGGAGATAGGCCTGGTTTGCATATTTATAGGGAGGATGTTTGTTGTAAGAGACCCGCTGTTTGAGTGTATGAATTAGCTGAAGTTCGCCGGTTGTCATGGTCACGGATATGGTTGTTTTATTTGAGCCCATTCAACCCCACATGCACCACCCCCCCACCCCCCAAACCACCCCTTTCCTTGAGTTTCAATTGCTGTCTTACTCGCCAATGGTGTCTGTGTGTCAGCTTGGTTTCACATTTTACTCTGTGCTCACCTTAGAATGAATTAAGGGAAAACTAATTACAGTAAATGGGAATTTATTTGTGTCAGATTTTCTTTGGATAGATTTACCATGATACTCAGCTACATATCTGAAGGCAGCAGCCCTGTGCACTCATGCTTTAACATCACATGAGTTCCTGGTCGCACAGAGGACATATGCCACAACAACATGGTGTTGTCATGTGTCATCGGGCACAAGAGGGGAAGGACCAACCACAGCAGCCATGCCAGCAAGGCAGAGGAACTGAGGAGGCCAGGAACCTGGGGAGAGTCCAGGCCATGTAGGAAACGTCAGGGTGATCCAATAGAGGCACCAAAATAAATTGAGGAGCATAAGACTGAAGCGGTGTAGGATAGACACATAGTTTGCAACCTTTCAGCCTCTTGCTGGGTGAACAGACGCCAGCTCTGTGTGCAGACAAATAGAGAAAGCCGGACAGAGGGGTGGGACACAGATGGGTGAGGACATAGGTGGAATGGGAGGAAATAGTCATTTGGATGAGCTCAATGCACATGTATGGACCCAAAACACACTGCTGCCCGGGTGACAAGTAAATTACTCAGTTTCAAAGATGCTAAATCAGCTTTATGCAAATTGCGAGTGCAAAAATGTGTGAGAAAACGTCAAGGACAGAGAAAACAGAGTGGATAAGGATAGCCAATGGTGTAATGGGTACATACAAATACTCAATGTACTTATAAGATTTAATAACTGAGACTATGTTACCTATTCATCGTTTCAATCATTTGTTTGTTTATTAGTTGCTACTAAAGTTTACTTTGATATTGCACATTGCTGAGGACCAGCTCAGCAGATTTTAATCATTCTAAACAGGATGACAAATATAGATCTATATACAGTATTAACGTTATTTGTCTATTCTTGTATGCCTTTAAAAGAACCAAAGAGAAACCTAAAGATATCATGCTCATCACACATGATGAGGTAAGCATGGCTGTATAAGATATGACTCAAATAGATTTGACAGTCAGCACGTTGAAGATGCACTTTGAAAGCTGAGAGGGGGAATATAAAAAAAAAACTCATATCAATTTTTTTTTAATGGTTACAGCAAACCATAAACACAAAGTATGATCATGATGATTGTTGAAGGAAAAGGTCTCGACTGGATACCTGAATGTGTGATGTGTGTGTGCATCGGACTGTCCTATATGTGTGAGATATTCTGACTGAAAGAAAGACATATAAACCCACCGTCTGAGGTGTAAAACCATAAAAGCTTTCAACCCTGGATTTGAGATGAGACTTAGAGACGTTTCGTTATGTGACGCAAGCTGGGAGTTATACCATGAGAGCGCCCTGCCTTAAACACATGATGCAATACACTTCTGCAAATGTACCATTCTCTCTTTGTGCTTGTAGGTGTAGACACACTTCTTTTAATTATTTCTTATAATTAGATTTGTACAATAAGGCTATGTACTTATTTAATGTCATTCAACCCTGTAAGTCAGATAATCAACAAACGTTGGATAACGCAATCGGACGTTTTGTTGCGTTTGTGAATATGAGCATACACGCCCCACCTCGCCCTTGAGTAACATTTCCAGACAGTTAACTCAGTATTTACCGTCACCATCTATGACACACAGGATGCTCCTGAAATGCACCGGGTGGGGGGGGATGTATGAAAGAACCTGTAATTTCTCTTTGTGTCAATGTCTGTACGCAAACCATGTGGTGTATTTCATCAGCTAAAGCAGGTGTCACACAAGCAGAGCACCTTTTTGTGACGGGGCATCATTATTACGGTGTGAACATGAAGTGTTACTCGTCACTCGGAAAGGCTAATGCGACCTGACCTATGTTCCTGGCCCTCAGTCAGTGTGGCCATGGACACTGGTTCCTGATCTGAGCCTTCTAATAGGCTTTAACTCTATCAGCTCGGGTTTGTAGCATCTATTTCTACATCTAAAAGATCTAAAATACTTTTAACCCTTTAGCAATAATCTGATCCGGAGCGTGTTGAGAGAGTCCGTTGACTTTTGTCCTGTAGCAACAGATTAATCTTGATTACGGAAACAGGATCATGGAAAAAAGACTACAGTTTCTGACATTTGGCATAAAAAATGGAGTGAAGGGCGTTTGAAAATGGAGAGAAGGTAGCCGGTAAACAATGTGAACAAGATAAACAACTCCCCAACACTGGAATCCCTTTATCCTCTTCCTTCTGAACCATGGACCTAAACCAGGATGTAGCACAATATGAGGCCATCCTGGTTAAAGAGGAGTGGGAGAATAAATATGTCACAAACTGGACGGGCCCCACACTATTTACTGTTGTCTTTTAGGATTAAATCTCTCCACTATTCACTGTTGAAGGTTTTACGAGCCTTAAGCATGACTGTAAATGAGACTGACAGCAGCCTTGTGTAGAAAATGGAGCCGCCCCCCACTCACATACTGAAAGCATTTGGGTTATTTCCTGGGAACATAACTTTGATTGGGGGATTATCACTTTGATACTGTGGCTCAGGAAGCAGAAAACACATGTTGTTGATATGTTGTCGCTCACTCATTACTAGAAGAGGAAGGAGGATTTGTTATACTTAAATTAAAACACTTTCATTTCATTAAATTGATTCCCTCTATGATCAAGGATTATTGCATTGGGCTGGATTGCACCTTGAAGAATACACATGTTGTTATATTTAATTATTAGAAAAATAAAGAGTATTGATAAATAATGTCTGTTTTCATTGATTTCATGTTGAAGGCTTCTGCAGAGCTGCAGCACAGGTCACAGTGTGGTGTTTATTAAATGCGACTTCAAACATGTAGGCCAATAATGTTCAAGGAAACAAGGGAAAAGGGAAATGAGAGCAGCTAAAAAAGACCCCAATGAAGAAGCCTGTAGTTTCAGTTGTTTCTGAAATTATTCTATCCATAGTCAGCAAAGCTGGCAGTTTCTAAATATAACAAATGTATTTTTGATCAAAATTAAACAAATAGGAATATATGATAGTGGAATTTGGGGAAGTATGCTTACCAAAAACTGTGGTGCAGAACCACACTAGAAACAAAAACCCTAAATATTAAAAAGAAAATCATGATCAAAAGCTTTACTTGGTAGATACCAAAAAGCCTCATGTTGCTCTCATTTACCGCACAGATCTGGCCTTTTTGAGCATAAATGTTGTTGTTGAGGCCAGCTGGTTACCGGTTGGATGGACAGGATAGAGATTTTTGGCTCAGATGAAGCGATGGATGGAAGAAAACAAGGAAAGAGTGGAGAGTGTAGTCGTTTGGCTTACTGGCCCGGGGCGTCAGCAAGCAAGGCCTGAGCCACTATGATCAGAGAGCATGCAGATGATAAGTCTATAAATAGAAATATGCAGCGGGAGGGACAAAGGCTATTTCCTTTCATATGATGCAAAATGATGGTTGGATGTCCCTACTGTAATGAGCGCTTTAGAACATGACCTGTTCTCAGTTTATGTGTTCCCCTTTTGGCTCAATGACCTAAAACACGCAAGCATGATGACTATTCTGATCATATTATATTTAAAGTAAACATTAAAGGTTAGATGGATAACACTGTACTCCATTCCTTTGTTATTTGGACAGTATTAAATTCATTAATATAAAAACAAGTATTCATATATGTTGCAAACACTATATGGATTCCACAACCATGAACACATACTAGCCAGCTGATATGACCTTTTAGTCAATGACCAGGCTTCTTTATGGCTGTGAAAATGCTCATGCATTTGCAAAAGATGATGACAGATACTTGGACACGTTGACATGACAGTTTTCATTTTAAGATATCTTGTAAATGAGATTCAGGCTGAAATTCAAAACATACATTTGTGTGACTAAAGCAGATGTTATTTTGCAAGTCTTTTGTATTCTGAATGAACACAAGGTCTGAGTTCCTCCTTTGTCTCTGTTTGATCAGAATACAATACTTAACACCTTTCTATAAAGGTTCTTGGTTTGTTTTATTGCTGTAACTGAGAATGTCCAACCATGTCAGTCACTGAATAATTACAGAAGCCACATCTTTCTAAATGTTCAGTTGAGAAAGAGAGGAAACAGGACTTCTAAAACTATACAGGCTGAATGAATGCCAACAGCTCAGAAATAATCACATTCACAGAATGATGAATGCTTGCTTACATAAAAGGTTCAAGGTCAAGTTTCTCATGCGCATTTGCTCGATTGCATTGACCTCAAGTAAGGTCAAACAAATGCTCACACATCAAAAACCTGAAGAGACAAACCCCCCATGTGACTCGATAAACCTGTGGACTCCCTGCAATCTGAAATCGGCTTCAGATGAACAAAGTTCAGTGGCAGAGAGAATCGACGTCACTGCATATGTGAGCATATGATAAGAAGTGTACAAGTTGCATAACGTCTCTTGAATTAACCCAGACATAGACACGAGGTGTAGCCCAAACACTGTATCAGGCTTGAACAGAGCGAGCAATAGCTTAGCTGCACTGCATGTGAACATTTTCACTATGACTGTACAGTGGCTTTTTTTTAAAAAAGTATTTAAAATGGCGGATCTGGTCTCTTGTTTCTGTGAAGCAAGCTATCAAACCTCCTCACAATAAAACGTTATTTCATGAAGCCTCAAAGGTGACACAAACACAAAAGAGCAATATATATCTCCCCTGTTATGATCTGTGTATAGCACATTCAAATTAAATGGGAGGAGAGATCATAAATCATATCACTGAAGGCAGCCTTGCATCATAAGATGGTTTTAAAGAGAACAAAGATAGCTAACACAACATACAGTAGAAGCCTTCCACATGATCATCTTCTGCATGAGGGTGACAATGCATTTGTGAAATAAAAAACAAACAGGTGTTACCACTCCATTCAGATGACACTGAAATGATGTCAAGCAAAACTAAGGCAGGCCAGACAGGAAATAAAAGTTCTTGATGCAGCCTGAATAAATATATTTGTACGTTTTCATTTGCAACTGAATGTGGTTTCTGCATGGTTTTAGCTGGCTGTTCTACATATAATAATACTTTCTGTAAATCATCCACATCCACCCTGCGATTTGAATGCCTTGCAAAATCATTTAACATTTTAACATGTACACCAACTTGCCAGTAAATTATTATGCCTAGGTAAAACGAATGCAGTATAATACAGCCCTACAATTATTCATACTGTCATGACATAATGTTCAGTTTTAGACTAGAGAGATATTTATTTCAACTTTATGGTTATGTTGGAGAATGTAGTTAAAGGTGTAAATTATTGTGGTGGTGTTAATAGTGAGAGAGCTTTTTTTTATATTTTATCCAACCAAATTGTATCAATGATGGTATACAAAATATTAGTAACTCCTCTGAAGTGTACAGCACTCTGTCTTATCACAAGGTACATTTTTAACACCACCAATATATTTCTATTTGTGTGGTTTTTAGTGGAAATCTTACACAGCTTAACACAATCTAGGATTGTTTGCACATTTGTTCACATGCAGAAGCTGACACCAACACATTTAACCAGCAATTTGTGTCGTCAGATATCTTGAAATCCATGATTTACTCTCTGCGTTACATGCCCCATGAGGATCTTTCATGACACTTGTTGTTTCCAAGAAACTTCAACAAAAACAAAGTTTGTGGTTCTGATCCTCACGGGCCTTTTCCTCATCATTCACACTAAAAGATTTCTTCCCTCATCATAAAGCCTCTGCGATTTCTTCAGTGTGTACTCGATCTGAGGCACAAACATCTGGCTGCAAGCAATATAAACTGCCTGCCATGCAGAGAAACCCACTTTGTACTCTGCAGGAATTCCTGCTGAGATATGCATAACTCTTCTATTGCTCTTGCAAAGTGACACTTTGCTCATGCCTACATTTCAGCTGCAAGGATATCACACAACTGAGGATTTTGTGTGAAAACTAAGCAACTTAAAGCGTTGTTCTGTTTGGAGTTTAGCCTCTGAAATGAGGCACTAGTACTTGATCTGGAGCCAAAAGTAGTCAGTCATGATTCTGGTTACATCAGGCTTGATTAGACTAAATTAAACGTTACATATTTTGTCATGAGTTATCTGTTGTCATTTCCCTGACAATGGATACTGAATCAGCTTAAAGGAAATATCTTATCTGGCAATGCAAACAGGCAGACAGACAACAGATAATCAAATTCAGATGTAAAGACTTTCCTTAGGTCAGCTCAAAATGGATGGCATCCTGCTAAATATTATTAATCTTTTGTTTGGTTTGGTTTAAAAAATTGAACAAAGTCCATTACAATTTGTTGAGTTATTAAAATGGTATTGTCATACCAACAATATGTATTCAGAATCTGTAACTAGAATATGTTTGTCATTTTTATTTTAGAATATGTCATAATATATGTCATAATGACATGGACAGGAAATGAACGAACACACACACGCTGTGGGTATTTCTGCAATGTCACACACTCTTGTGGGAAATACAGACTGCAACACAGCTTTGTTTACTGAATGTCGCGTTGTAGTTTACTTCACGGTCCACATTTAAGACCATACTTTTGAGAAGTTATCAAATATTTTCTACCCAAACAACAGCCCAAGTTGAACTATGTTGACACACGCCCATAATTCTTCCCAGCCAATTAGAGGTCGCTTGTTTCACACCAATCGGCTGAGTGGTGGGCGGGGCAGCTCAGGCTGTTGCTAGGGTATGCCTTTTGCAGGCAAGCCAATCAATTCACACCACACCGTGTTTTCAGCCCGTCCATAGGCTGAGACATACTCGGAAAACCCGCCCACAGGCGTTTCGCATTGGGCAGACGTGCCATCACTCACTTCCCTGAGTTTTAGTTAGGTGCTGTTGATACTGTAGTTTGGAGTCACCAAGACTCAGAACTGAATATAGCAGCACACGTTCATCGCTCTGAAACAGTTTTTAAAATTTCCATTACATAATCCCATGACTTGTAAGTTTGTGTAAATAGATATTTTCTATTTTTTTATATCGAGACAACGACGAGATGGAACTTAATTCTCTTCTTATTCTGCTGGAGGCTGCAGAGTACTTGGAAAGAAGAGACAGAGGTATTTCCAGCCAAACTGACAAGTTGACAGCATTTCTACTGAATACTAATGAATGGTGCATTGCTAGGACAGCAGCTAGCTTAATCTTGTATCTTATGTAAAGTTTTACCGAGCCCTGCCTTAGTGCAGGTATGATGTCACTTTACAGACAATGGGGCGATGGGTGCAAAGTGGACCTAGCAGCCTGTATTCCAAGAAAATAATAGCTCTACTTTATTATTTAAAGTATGTCACGTGTTTATAAACTGAGCTTTCAATCTTTCCAATACAGTAATGTGTTGTGTATGCTCATAACTGCAGTGTGTATTCGTATTAGCTCTTCGGAAATGAGTAAACAAGAGTGACATTGACAATATGAGGCAGTATCATAATGACAGATACTCACCAATGCAAATGTAACACTGATTGTATTACACTATTAGACCTTGCTGAAGGCTATACAGTGCTATATTGATATATTGCAAGCGATTACTCTGATGATCGATCACGTTTTGTTCCTCTTGAAATGACTTAGCCTCTATAAAGCTATCTCATGTTTCACCATTTCCCCGAGTGACTGATGGACAGCTTACATTTTTTTAATTCTTGCAGCAAACACCAGAATAAATTAACATTTTGTTTTGTTTTGTCTATAGAGGCAGAACATGGTTATGCGTCTGTTTTACCGTACATGGACGACTTTTCCAGTAAGAAAACGAAAGCATCGCCAATTTCCCGAAAAACTCAGAACAATAGGTAAATACAAGTCTTTTTTTTTGTTTGTGTGTAAATGCAAGCTTATAGAAACATGCACAAACACACAGGGATCTGTTTTCATGCACACTGCCATCTCTCTCTCCGCTGCTGTGACTGGGCTGGGTCTCTGTTTTGGTCTCTCCCATAAACACTGCCACGCGTACACTGTCAACTCTGATGCTCCAACTCTCCGTGTTTCACACACACTGTCTACACACACACTTAAAACACTCCCCATGCTCAGAGAAACATGCACTCAACCTTTCGTTTCTGCACCCTTTCTGTCTCACACATTCTTCCACCTGTGCCTCTTCGTTCTTCATGTGGTTTAGTGTGTTTTGTATGTGTGTGTGTGTGTGTGTGTGTGTGTGTGTGTGTGTGTGTCTGTGTGTGATGTTAAGTGGTTTACCAGCAATGGGTCCCATCCATAGACTGTAAAGGTCCCATCCCATGTAGTTCGACTTTCTCCCCCACACACAGGGCATGAGTAGATCGAGGTTCCTGAACAGATTATCGATTGCTTTTCATTATCTCCTCACCAAACTGTAATTAACACGCGTTCATCCCTCGTTTGACCCCATTTGCATCTCGTGACAGTTTGCAACCAATAACAACTCTGCTGCAAGGCCATACTAATCACACAGAATAACATTGCACAAGTGAACAGATTAAAGTTTCAGTTTAGGTCCTATCCTGATCTGAGGCTGTTTTTAGACCAGTAGAACAGCTGGCTAAATGGAATGTAAAACTAAGCATGTTAATATGTAATAATAATTAAGAAAGAAATAGGGAGTGCTGCACTGGGTCAAGAAACTGGGCGTTGGTAATTAATTAAAATCATATCAAAAGGCAATAACTTACTAGAAATGGAAGTCCATGGATTTTGTGGGCAGTCTGAAATCATCTGATGCACTCTTATTATATTTTTAAAACCTTATATTCCTACCCAATACCATAGACAACTATTCAAAGAAAGCAGAGCAGTCTTTTTTATTCTTACTAGGTTTACATTTAATTCTTATCTCTAACAATGTAAATGCATGTTTAGTAGGAAAATCACTAACAGAGCTGGTAATCAATATTATTTTTATAATTTGTTCTTGTTTAATATTTCATAGTTTTGCCTAGCAGAGAATAGTGAGATGGCCCACATGGAGAACAAACCAGTGAACCTTATGTTTGTCTGGAATAGTGTTTAAATTGGCTGTATCGACGTGGGACACGCCCTCACTAACTCCTTTTCTCTTGATTTATGACCCTAATTTGGGGACACCCAAGGTTGCATGCAAAATGTTGTGGGGTTATTTGGCCAGGTGTGGACAACAGTGGACCCTTTCATCTGGTAACCACCTGCCATTTACAGGAAAGGTGTTTTTAGGTTACACTCTCCAGAAAAATGTGCATGATGTGTCCAATTGAATTCCCAAGAACACAAGAGTTTCTGATGAAAAAAACCAAACTTTCCTGTTGGCTAATATTAGTTTAGGGAAGCACCGTGAGGCCGGTTTCCTCAGTAGTAAGAGTTACATCACTGCACATACAGCATGTTGAACTATTGCGTTACTATAGTATTTACACTCTTTTATATGGATTTGTAAATGAAATAAAAACACATTTCGATGTCACAAATCAGGTTCAGGTTCAATGAGAATGCAGCCTCTTCCACATTCCTTTGACAGTCTGACAGAGCAACACAATTGTGTGCGTGTGTGTGTGTTTGAGGGTGTGGTGCCTCCAACAGACACCTCCACACAAACACCAGCCCCCAGGCTCCATGCACAAGACATGCTTTTCCTCTTCCTTCTTGTGACTGCACTGTGGCCAAATTCCCATATTCCCTTTATACTCTCCAACAGTTTTTTTTAAGCGTCAACAGGATGCAGGGTGTATGAAGTAAAAACATGTTAGATCTTAAACCCTATTTTTTCGGGGAAAAAAAGCTGTTGGTTCAAAAAGCAAAATACATTGCTTTGTACCGAGCACTGTTTTATACAGTTTGGTTTTCATGACCAAATCTGCAAATCAAACAGATTACATGTTTTGCAAGAGAGCAATATTCAGGGCATGTGGAAGAAAAACAACAGCCGGGAGTCTATTTCTGCAGAGAGAAAAACCCTGTTGGAGTTTCCTTTCTTCACATGCACACTGTTATTAAATCAAAACGCTTCTAAAAGAAAGGGGAAAGACATGGAATTGTATTGTTGAAAGATTTCCTGCTTCACCTCTCTGTCACAGATTCGAAATTTAAAATAAAAATAGAGTGACCATGGGAAAAACCTACACACGGTGCTCTGCTCTGGCAGTTGTGCATCCCATAAACAAAACATTGATATGAGGCTTATGTGTAGGCCTTTGATCATCGGGGCCATGTAATGACATCAGAGTCATTTCCATGGCAGCATTATTTTACATAATATGTGAAGTTATTTTAACCTGCTGTAATATTACAGGTCTGATGACTTCCTGGTCACGCTTTGCGTTTTGACTGGGCAATTCCCCAATCTGTGCAGATTTGAATGGCACAACTTCCTCCATGATGGCATGAAGCTATGTGTTGGCCTTTTGGAATCAGGTTATTAGCAGCAGTGCAACATCCTGTGTTACTTCTGGGATCCTTTTGTGCAGACGCCACATTATCACAGTTGCACGGTAACCCTTTTTGGTGCAGCTGTGGGAACCACTGCTTCACGAGCACAAGGGCTCTCAAACAGCGGAAAGAATCTGAAAAGGCTTGTTGTCAGTCTGGCCCTTTGTTGTTGCTGTTTTTGTTTTTATTGCCGTGGTATCCATGACGGCCTCATGAACAGAGGGCCTGTTTTCAGATGGACTGCAGTGCCCTCGCTGCAGATCTCGACAGGGGCTCTCCCCGCTCAGAATAGCCCACACGCTGAGGAATTCTGCAGCCGCTCGGCCTCCAGACGTCTGAGTGTGTTTTTATCCCCTGTCCACGCTGCTTTCCAGCCAGCGTGCAGCAACAACAGCAGTGTGTGCATGCTGTTTGTATGTGTGAGAGCGGGAGGGGAGGGATCTCTCTCTCTCCCTCTCGCTTTCATTTTTTGCCCACTGCAGCACACTGTCTGACAGATGTCACAAAGACATGCAAAATATTAAAAAAACTAGCACACAAGTTTTATGTTTGTCTTCAGAGTGATCAGGACTTGTTTTGGACTTTGTTAATAGTTTGTGTTTAAGGTCAAACTAGTAAAGCAACGCAAGCATTTAAAAGCCTTGACGCAGAAAGATAGACAGACACAGAAAGGAAATGACACCGCATTTTTCCTCTGAATAAACGTTTCTCAGATGTTCATTCTCTTCCAAACTTCTTGCTTTTATGTCTTTCATTTAAACTCTTAGACTTAAAAGTTAATCTCCAATCAAGACTTTTAACCTTCAACATATTTGCTAACTAAGCCTCACTCCTTTGGATCTTTCTCCACACAGCTTCCTATCATGTCATTTGATTTGAAGTGTGTGTAGTATTTTGACAGCACGACACTGCCCTGACACGCCTACTTGTCTTTTGTCCTTTCAGATCATCGCACAACGAGTTGGAGAAACACAGGTAATGTGACATCGGAGGCTCTGTGGCCTATTTGTATGATGTGCGTCTTTGCCAAACACCTTTTTTAAGTTCCTCACATACTAAGTGAAGATATGCAGGCTGCAGGTAGACACCACGATGCCGCCTCTCATTTAAAAAACACCAGATAATATCAGAGGTCGTCTTCAGAGAGATTTGAATCAATGTATTCCTCGTGTCTGAATAAGGATTATAATCTGATTTCAAAGAGCGACTTCATGTTGATTAGATCTGTCTCCATTTCACGGATGAGACTCGTTACCTTTTATGGAAAGGGGAATCCTGTCAGTAATGTGATAATCCTTCCCAGGCTGACGCTGTGAAACTGGCTCTCGTCTGTCATTTCTCCAAACTGAGAAACACACACACACACACACACACACACACACACACACACACACACACACACACACACTCACACACACACACACAGTGATCCCGCTCTTCTTTGCTCATTAAAGTCACAGACGTTTGTTTTCACTAAGAGGAAGCACCTCTATAGATCCAATGGGGTTTCTAGTCAGGAAGCAAGACTCCTCTTTGATGCTACAAAGCCGAGTTGCTTTAGGGGGGAATGGTTGGGGGAACAGGCAACATTTATTTTTGTTACGTGTAGGTTTTTGTTTTTTAATTGAGGCCAAAAATGAACCTCTGAAAACTGCCAGCCAGAGCAGAATTAGACAACAGCTGATGTGACTAACAGCATGTGAGCAGAGGCAGGGATGGGTGTGTTCGGCTGCATGTTCGTGACGTTGAGGGATTGGGGTTTGCCAGTCACATTTCTGGGAGTGAGTCATATATGTGTGTAGTGCAGAGAAACTTGTTCAGACATATTCCTCCCTGACCTGAGATTAAGAGAAGCCCCGGCTGAGCGTACTGCAGGCGTTGACACACAACAGTTACCTCATGTCCGATGACGGGCGTTGTTGGTTACCATGGCGTGACGTCCAGCCAAACTGGCAGTAAAGTGTTCCTCAATCAGTTTATTCACTTCCCTTGTCGTCACTAAACGGCCATACATTTCTACATGTATTATGAATTCAGTGAAGCATTGTGACTATGATGGTAAAACATGTGATTTACTTCCCTTGTGTTTCGGCCTTTTTGTAAGGGCTTCAAAATAGGAAACTAAGAAGAAATACTCCGTCACACTGCACTGTCCTTGGTGACAAATGAAGCATGTCTTCTTTGTGTTTGAAAGTACCTTCCTGCCCTCATCTTTCATTCGTCCATGACTGTTTGTACAGAAACATTTCCACCTACTTACTGTAATAACAGGCCCTGTCGTGCCGAGGTACCCGTGTGAGCGTTTTGCAACGTAATTCATTCTGATGCATCCTCAAATTACACTGCCATTACCCCCAAATGCCAGGTGTTAACGGTCGGAAATGTGACTTCAGGCTTTGGCACGATCATCAGCAGCGCATGGGTGTGATACCGTTTACCTGAACTAGTGTTGAGATTTGAATCAGTCAAAAGTCAAAGTCAACTTTATTGTCAATCTTTCAGTTTGTGTGTACAGACAGAGAGATCGAAATACCGTTTCCCACAATCCCGAATACAAAAACAAATATATATAAAAATATGGATAAAAATATGTATACACCTATATATACACAATCAAAAGAGAGTTGACAGTTAGCAGTTTTCGTTTAAGTTTTTTATCATGGAAAAAAAAGTGACTTTTACTTTTTTACAGAAAAGTGAATTTTACAGATGTTCTCAGTTTTGTTAACACATGGATTGATTATCTTTAGGTCTTGGACTATTGGCCACAAAAAACAAGTCATTATAAGACCTATAGTGTTCTCTCAATAAGTACAATAGGCTCTTTTCAACATTTTCTTACATTTTAGAAACTTCAAACAATCAATTGTTTATCATGAGTAGATTTCTAAGCGAAATGTTATCAGTTACAGGCCTAATGGTATGCTTTCAAAGAAACTAAACACACACGTCCAGTGTCCTTAGTTGATTTCCTTCTCTGTTTCTGATTCATTAGAGAACCAAAAGTCTTCAGTCGTCCTGTTGGACCAGTTTGATGATTGTTTGATCAGGGCAGCACCAGAGCTTCAGACCTGTTTAATCTCCAGCAGTGCCAGTATCGCTTTCTGAAGCTCGACCTCCCTCACGCCCTCAGACGCCACTTCAGGGAGGAGCTGCAGTTTGAGCCCTGACTCACAGCCTTTGTTTGGTCATGTGTCGTTGTTTTGGGTTCACGTCGGTGCAGCATAGAGCCATCCCTCTACTGTTCAATCACGTGATGGGCAAAACGTCTGACAGATATTACGTTTATTCAAAGGTTTGATTCCTACCCCTAGGCCAATGTCATTGGGTTTCAAAAGGGCGTAAATCTTCTATCATGTTAGCATGAGGTTCTTTATATATCTCAAGAACGATACATATATTGGAATATAGCATGTTTTCTGGTCATTCAATAAATAGTCTTCAGTAAAAAGCCACATAGTGAAGCCCCTTTTTGTAGACGTTGTGTGAATTAACTACTTGATAAATGAGTATCATCTCATTTCATCAAGTGTAGTGTAAAATGTAAAGTTTCAAGTCAAATTATTATAAAATCTAGCTAAAAATTGACTATGTCTACATGCAGGAACAGAAATAAGGAAATTAAGATGCAATTTCATTTAAATTGTGTCCAGTTTTTGAATAAAATTCAACTGAACTTTAAATTAAAGTAATCTCCAATAAATATTCCCTCGAAATATAAAATGTCTGAGTCAGTATGACCTTGTTATCAATTCAGACAAATTAATTGAGTATCACTTTATCTAGATACTTTGATATCTCGATTCATTGAAAGAGGATAAATCGTTTTAATAAATGATCTCCCAGCTCTTGCTTTCATATGTCCAAACATGTCCATTACCCGTGGACACCAGGCTCACTGGCTGCTGCTCAGCGGCATCATGTGTTCTAGGTGTCCTTCATGGAACTGAATGGCATTTATGAGGCACCCTGAATTTTATTTGTGTCCTGCTATCAGAGTGAGCCGTCTGGGTGGGAGCCAGCGCTGCTCCAGGGTCTCCTGTCCTGACACAACCTGCTTATCTGCTGCAGCCATGACAGCACTTCTGGAGGGTGACGCTGCTGTTTTCTGTCTCCACCTCCTCCATGCGTTTGAGAACAGAGCTGCGCGGCATCAGCTTGTAGTTTCTGTGAAACCAATTGCTGCTGTGTGGTTGGTCGCTGCTGGCATTGCTTCCTTCCTATTTCTGACTCAAACTGCTCTTGATGAAGCCTATGACGTCTTGTCAGCGCCACTCGTTTCCTTTTCTAGAAACGCTTGAAAAAAAGAGTGAAACTACAGACGTTTCGTTTTCCCACACATCAGGTGGTTACAGGAAATCCAGTCGCGTAAGACTGGTATGTCTGGTATGTTTGTGATGCTTCCCTCATTTGGAAAAAGTATTTACATCTCCATTTATAACTTCCCATAAGCAGACACCGCCCTTGGCCATCAGGTGCCTTCGGTTTCATTTCTGAGATCACTCATAAACAATGCTCAACGGTTGCGCACTTCAACAAACAGTATTTTCTTACAATATAGATCATACCACAGATAGTGTACATGTGTGTCAACATCTGAAGCTAACTCTGAATGTAAACGCACCTCATGGACGGGAGCAGGGACTCAGTCTGTCACGCTCTAATCTTCACTCTAATTAAATGTACTCTCTTCCACTCCCAGCTGTGATGAATGACTTGTTTGGCTTTGAGGAACTCTTTCCCCTCGAGTGAAGCTCCTGTGTGTGTGTGTGTGTTGTTGTGTGTGTGTGTGTGTGTGTGTGTGTGTGTGTGTGTGTGTTATGTGTCTGACTCCTACAGCCCTGCTCTTCACCTCCTTGCCTTCTCCTCTTTGTCTCCTTCTTTCTCCAGAGACCACATCTGTTTTCTCTGTTATGTTTTTCCTCCTTATTCCGGCTCTCCTTTTCCCCCCTAAAAGTGTCTGAGTCAGCAGAAACCTGAGGCAGCAGCAGGGAGGAGAAAGGCTGGCTCGCTGCTCACAGAGGGCCTTTATCACTCTGTACTGGTCCTCCTGCCAAAACTCATCCGTGCCCGTTTCTCATCCTTTAAAGTATAAATCCTCTTTTGTGACGGTGAGTTTACGTGGAAGACGCCAGGCTTTGATGGGCCTGTTAATCCTGTTCATCTGCATTTTAATAAGGACTGTAAACAACACAACACTGGACTCATATTAGGTCTACATCCTGCCTTTAAGAAATTAGTTAAGAGACAAGGTGCAAAGCTTCTTTATTCTCTTTTGGGTTTAAATGTGGCATTCACGTGCTTTTGTACTTCACTTTCTCTAATGTCACACTGTCAGTTACATTCCTCGTGTGTGTGTGGTGACCTGGAGTCATTAGCTCTGCACGCGCAGCTAATAACCCACAGTAAAGACTGATATACTGTATACTCTAATCATCAGGCACATAATGATAAAACCCTGCATACTAAAAGAGTAAGACTGAAACTAAGGATGATTATCATTATATATTACTTTTCGTTAATGATTAATAGTTTTGCCTATAAAGTGTCAGAAATGAGTGAAAAAGCCCATGAAATATGACATTGTTTCGGCATTTTTACTTGAAGAAAATACTAACTTAAATAATTACATAAATAGTAAAAGGTCAATATTATATTAGTGAGCCTTTCATATTTAAAGAATGCATTTTGTGTTATTGATATGGTTTTTGCAAAGTCTGTGTCCACCCGATGTAGTGAATACAAAAATTGTAATGAATGAATAACTTAATTATTTGATGCCTTTGTTCTAGACATCCAATAAATTGTACATACTGAAACTGCCATAAAGCAGTGTTTTTATCGAGAACAACAACCAGATGCATTAAAAGGATTTCTTTATTGGTATTCACAGCACGTAATATACAGTTAAGATAAGATAGTACTTTATTGATCCCAATTTGGGAAATGTTTTTGTTGCAGCAGCATAAAAAGACGTAATATACATTTACAACCTTTCCTGATCATCATATTGGGTTTGTCCACTTTGTTATACACGTACTGACGGTGTAGCTGCAGGACAGTCTTGTTTGTAGTTGATGACAGATGCAGACTAAGAATAAGGAACCGGCTACAGCTGGAGGTCAGCCGCAGAGGTCACATGTGCAATTTCTCCACCCTGAGGTCACAGAGCACCGTGACACTCAGTCAGGTCAAGCCCGGCCACACTAACACATACAGTGTACTATCTGTGGACGCGTGTGAGGCCCGCTGGTAATGTCTACAGGCTGTTACACTGACACAGAGATATTCAAGTGTGCCACCGTAGACTAGGAGAACGTCCCGCTCCCTCTCAGGTGTCGCTGCTGCAGGAGACATCGCCTTTCTGTGTCAGTAAACTTTGTTAACTGCAGCAGCTGATGCCCATAAAAACAGCAGCGTAGGATGCACTTTAACAAGGTGTGAGCACAGCCGTGGGGATTCAAGGTCGAGTAAAACAACAATTAAAGAAAAGTGTAAAAGAGGACAGAGGGAGGGGAGGAAAGGAAGTCAACTACCTTCACCATGCTGAGGAGGAGGAGGAGGAGGAGGAGGAGGCGAGGACATTCTTGAGTGTTGCTGCAGGGAGGAATGGGAGGCAGCGTAGGATGTGGCTGCTTTGTGTGTGCAGCAGGCAGCCTGAAATTCAGGTCAGCAGAGTGTGCACACACACGCTGGAATGTGGAGTTAAGTAACAGAGGTTGTTTAGGGGGAGACAGCGGGAGGATGGGGTCACAAAACTTGCAGGCCGAGTATTACTACAATGCTCTGCAGCCGCGTCCTCGCTGGGTGCTGCCTGGGTTTTTTGCCAGGAAGGGAGTCACAAGGGAAATAATGTGTTTGATAATGCATTGATAGAGAGGATCAGAGCTGCAGGCAGGCTGTCACTCATCTATCTGTTCCCTCATTTCCTTTATTCTCTGTTGTTGAGTTGTTTTACAGCGGCAGTTTGCCACATTTATGGCGTGCGCCCCCCCAAAATGACATAGAAATGTCTCTTTTTCTCTATATTATCTCCTCAGATTTACGTTAAGTACGCCCAGATCTTCATACAGGACCCCCCCGCCCCCCCCCTCCCACTCCTAAACCTCCTTCCAGAAGTAGAAATGCAACTTTAACAGTAAAACACTTGAACTGTCTCTCATGCCACTACCCTGTGTGTTGATCATTGACGAGCATTCATTATAAAATGGAGCGTGTCCCGTGTCAGGGGAATGTGTTTATTGAGCTCGCTGAACTTGTCTCTGCTAGTTCGTCCAACATTTGCAGATGAACACAGCGGAAGGCAATTCATGTCCAGGTCTGTCATTTGTGTTGAAATGATTCAGAGATGCCCAGGGAGCTGGTTCCCCTCGGTGTTTTACACACTCTCCTCTTTAAGTTCTCCCTGACATCTGTTTCTCTGTGGACAGCAGGGTAAGCTGGCCGTGCTGAGGAAGGGATTTTGTGGTGACCCATGCTCACACAGGGGATTTGTTTTAGTACACAAAAAAACTGAAATGAATGTAATTAGTAGGCATCCCCTCGCACGCCCAGTGGAAATTCCAGTTTGTTCGGTAGAAATACTACGAGTGAACAACAACTGCCTAATTCTGCAGTTTCCTGTTGTTTAATCAGCAGTAAGGCATGCTGAGCTCTTCTTTAGTGTAGAGTAGTGAAGTTCTGCCCCGCCCTCTGTGTTTAAGTTTCAGTTTGCTGCTTGCGTGTGAGAGTAGAGTCATGTGAGAGCGAGCTCCATATTCCTGCCGCCAGGAAAATGTGTTTATGGTGGACTAGTATCCGACTGTCTGGCTCTGCAGTTGTCACTGCACACAGCGGGTGGGCGTGGCATCCTTGACGACAGAAAACAGAATACAGATCTTTCCCAGACGACTGACATTTCATATCAGGGTGATGAAAGAGTCTCCCCGTGTGTCTCTCGTTTCGGGGGCGTGGGCAGCGTGGCAAAGCGCTCTGCAGGTTTCACATGAGCTGCTCCGTGTCTCTTGTTTTTCACAGACAGCACATCTGATCTCTGTTAAATGTAAACATGTTGAGGGCAAGGCAAGAGGGTGACAGGGAGACTGATGAAGGGCTGCTGAAAGGTGTGTGTGTGTGTGTGTGTGTGTGTGTGTGTGTGTGTGTGTGTGTGTGTGTGTGTGTGTGTGTGTGTGTGTGTGTGTGTGTGTGTGCCGGGGTAGGGTCCCTCACCACCTCAAGAGCCCCTCCATCTGGCCTCGCTCTCTCCAGGAACCTGTCAGCCAGATGTGGAGCCGCTCGGTTGGCAACCCCAAATTCCAGCACCTCGACATGGTGATCCACACTCACGCATCGCTGCCCCACTTTCACTTCACATCACAGAGCTGCGTGTAGACAAGGAGGCCACATGCATACAAAGTTTGCAAAATGTAAAACAACGATAAACTAAGTCTTCAAATCAGGAATAACATGTATAATAAACAGTTATTATGGTGCTTGTCTGCAGATTTTTTTAGCCATAACTTCTATCAGTGATGGTAAGATTGCATTTAGAGATGATACGATTGCGTTGTTGTGTCTGCTTAACGCTGACTATGCAGTGAATCCGTCATGCTGCTGTCTTGTGGGCTCGAGTCAAAACAACACCAGAGGCCTGGTTGTGCATTTTTCTTCTCTTTAAAGCCAACGGGGAACAAACCGAGTCAGCTCTGGCAGTGAGAGGAAACATTGCAGTGGTGTTTCAGATGACCTTTGACCTTAGTTTAGCGGGTTTGGCTCCTTGCCAGACAAGCCACTCAGTGCTGTGTGTACGGGCTGAGGAATGCGCCGCCGGGCTGCAGCGAGCTCATTAAACAGAGAGTGAGGGGTGAAGGCCCGTTGTTTGCACTGGTGCACTCCTCAGGCCCTGCAGCGCTTTGTGTGCCCATAGATCTCCAGTACCCTGCACTGTCCTGGGACACTGCTGTCACCGGGACAGTCTGTGTGTGGACACTGGCCATGTTTTCTCTGCAGCAGCAGCACACAAAGATAACCTTCAATATGCCTCCATCTGAAAACTGCTGCAGAGCTCGCCGTCAACATTTCATGGTTGCTTTCCTTCGAAGGCCTACAGTTTGAGCATATCTGTGAGAAAGGGTCTGTACAGTAACCTCGGAGCACAAGTCAGCAGTTTAAAGATCTTGTTCCAGTTTTCAGCACTGTGCATGCAGCTTTCTTTTTTTTCTCTCCCCTGCCTTTGCTTTGTTTTGGCACTGAGCCCCTGATGGAGAGGGAGGACAGGGGCGGGGGGGAGGCCAGAGATCAGACACAAATCATCCCGTGGTACTCTGCACGTGAGAACAGTCAGGTGGTCACTTCCCTGCAGACGTGACTCCGGATCAAATCTAATTGGAGGTTTACTATTAAATCCTCTCCTGCAGAGACATGTTGTTTTTTGCAGAAGGGATTGCTCCTCTTAAAATCTACTTTTAAAACAATAACACTTTGAAATTAGAGTTTTTAGTCAAATCCCAAGAGTATTGTGTCCACAGGACATAGAAACCCTGACTTTTGAACTGTGTTTGAACTTGTTGACCCACAAGTAGAAACTGTTATACACCACAGCAACAGGCTTGCATCGTGACACTTGTCATGACTGGAATATCAAAGACTGTCCTATTTTCAACCCAGACACATTTGATGTTTTTCAGAACCACTTGTAGATTCATGTTCATCTGGTGCCACACTGCGCTTGCATGGCTGTTTGAAGCCGTCTGATAAACATAGCGTGACTCTGCTTAGGAATAACAAACGTGAGTGGAGGAGGGTCCTAACCCTGCTCCTAATAGACTGTGTGCTCTTGAAGAAAAGCAGCGAGTGTGTCTCGCGGCGGGGGGAACATTGGAGGAGCTGTCAGAGACACACTGCCAGGTTAAACCAAGAAACCTACTTTATTGATATGCATGAGAAGCCTTTTTGTCACAAAGCATGTAGCAGGAAATGCACGGCTCAAGACGAAGAGAAGCCCAGATTTGTTGAAACTTCAGTGACAGAAATGTTGAAGTGGATCGTTATCAGCAATTACATAAAGAGCCTGTTTACGTCAATTCAAAAGCTACAGTTGGAAAGTATAGATAAGAGGGGAGAGATTTTGATTTAGGTTTTCACATTTGAAACTCGTGCCATGTGACATACAAAAAATAAATAACATAGAATAAATTGTCAGATGTTATTCCATATTTAACCTGATAATTTAACATTTTAGACGAGCTTAGGAAGAGAAAATTCATCCCACTCTCACATGATCGGACTGCCATAATAACTCCAGACCGATCTTCACACATTCAGGTGATGAAGAGCATCTGTGCACATTTCTATCCTCTGCATGCCAGGTCAAATATGCGGTGAGCATACAGGTGGAGCCTTTAAGTCGGTACAAACGGGTTTTTCTTGGGGGGGAAAGGTGGGAAGTCAGGCAGAGTATTCGGGGAACGCCTTGTTTTTGTTTTTCATCACAAGAGAGGGGGAGAGGGGGGAGCGGGGTGCAAGATGGTGGCCCATTGGCTCAAGTTTCCCTGTGAATGGTGTGTGTGGAGCGCTGCCTGGTGCAGCTGAGCACACTGCGCTCAAAGGGCCCTTTTTTCAACCGCAGAGAAAGTCAAGCCGCTCGCTCGGACCCCGCTCCCTTTCCAAAAAACCACTCCCCTCCCCCCGCTGCTGAGACCCCCAGCTCCTTCCTGCCCGCTTCCCCTGGCCGCTGTCCAAGTGCTTCATGTGGCTGGACTGGGGCAGGTTGGAGGTGGGCCCTCGCCCGTGACTTCAGAAGACACTTGTTTTCCACTGGGACGAGGGTGTGTTGGTGTTGGCAGGGTGGAGCAGAGGGGTGGAAGGGTTCAACGGATGAGGGGGGAGACAGAAATGCCCCCTGGGAGAGGAGGAAATAAAAGAACCAGAGCACTTTCACACGCCCCTTCATGGGAACGCCTGTGTGCACCTGTAGGGAGGTAGATGTTTAAAGGGCGCCTTTGATAATCTGGTGCATTTTTACCAATTAAATCCATAAAATATTTAAGATGCAACTATCATTTAGGACTTTAATTTGTAGCGCTAAATATGTATTTCCTACAGGCCGCCTCTGGATGACCTCTGAATGAAACAGACGGAGCTTGTGAGAGGGTCTCAATCTATGTGAAAAACACAGACGACGCCCTTCCTGAAAAAGACAAAAAAAAGAAAGGGAAAAGACTGTGTGTGTGTGTGTGTGTGTGTGTGTGTGTGTGTGTGTGTGTGTGTGTGTGTGTGTGTGTGTGTGTG